>NC_037295.2:6631691-6931691 GCF_000002775.5 Populus trichocarpa
TTTAGTCGGCAGAATACAATTCATGTTCAGATTAGGATTTTCTTATATTAGTTTAATTTATTGATTGTTTAGGATTTTACCTATAAAAGACTTGTAATTCAGTATTATTATAAGTACAAAAGAGAGAGAAAGTTAAGGGAGCTTAAAGAAACACTTAACAAAAGTATTCTTTCCTCTCAATCTTCTTCTTATTCTTGTATTTTTGGCCTTGCATTACTGTGTTGATCTTATATACCTATTTTACTTCCAATGCATTTATTTTTTTAAAATCTTTATAATACAAGAAGATAAAATTGTTCAGCAATTTCTTTCAATTTAATTCGATAGGAGTGACAGAGTGGCTGAACTTGAGGAGATGATAGTCCCAGATCAAGGAAAAAGAAAAGAAAAAATTTGATGAAATGGGGGGGGGGGGCGATAATTAAGTGTGAATTCCCTTTAGGCCACTTGTAGCACTTTTAGCCGATGCAGGCAACCAGGGTTGGATTGAAATAGGTCCTGATTTTAATTAATCTCCAGTAGGCTGAGTAACTTGATCAACAAAATGCAATAGACCACCTATGAGATTTTGATGGTGGTTTCTTAAAGAAACAAAATGGGATTTAAGAGTGCAAAGGGAATCGAGATTGTGCTTCTACAAACTATATATTATGTACGAGTGTTGGTCTGAGAACATGTTTCATGAATAAGCCCTTTTCAGTGTAGTAAATATGATTCACAGGCAATTATCAAAAGGGGGGGAAAATGATCACACAGGACTGTTGGTCATGGTGGCTGGCAATAGTCAGAAGAGCATTTGGTTAGGATAGAGAGTCTAGTCATATGGAGCTCTCTCAAACTTCCTGCTATGAGAATTAATGCCATATGTCTCGTAGTAGATGGTTAGTGTATTAGAATTTCAAACCCATCAATAACATATCCCGACGAATAGATTTCTGCTTGTTTCTCACCTTTGAGCAAGTTATGAGAGGATTTCCGTAGAAGTTTTGCTTCCCATACAGTACATGGAGATCATAACCCGGTAGTGAGGCAAATTTTGCGGTGTTATTAAAATATATCATGTTTTTAACTTCTATCACATTACAGCACATATAAGGTGATGAGTGAAGGTGTTAAGACTTACAGCACTTTCAGAGAACCCGATGTCCACACATCTCTTGGGATCACTCCAGTTTATTGATGTTTCGCAAACCCTTCAAAGAAATTAAAGATAGACTTAATTAGTTCTCAATGGAACATGCTCTCAAGTTTATTTTAGACATTTTACGGACAGTTGACGAACAATCTATTCACTCTGGGGGGGATGCTGGTTAAATTAAACCTGGTCCAGACATATCAGTGATCCTCCTGCAGTACATTGAAAAGAAAAGAATGTGTTATAGTTCCCTTTATTCTTTCTGTCTTCTTCAAAGAGGAAACACCAAAATCATTGTATTTATTGCTGTGCATCTCAGGAAGTAGTTTGACTCACAAGTCTGTCAACTTCTCTAAAGAAAGAATGGCACGAGGTATGGGCCCTTGGAGTCCACTTGCGTATAATTCACTTCGTTAGTCCAAAGGAAAAACAAAATATCAGAATATTGTGCAACATGTAGCAGAGAAATGAATTAACGAAAATATCATGCAGATAGAGATCCTCACAGTCTAACAATTCCTCCAGTTCCCAATGAAATCAGGTATTATGCCACTAAGATTATTATGATCACTTGCACGACTGCACATTGCAAAACCGAATTAAGGAAACCAGATGCTATTGAATTATCAAAACTGCATGTGTTTAAAGAAGAAAGGAATTGATTGCTTACAAATTAGTCAAGTTTAGCTTAGCGAGAGTCTCTGGCAAGGTTCCCTCCAACAGATTGGAGGAAAGTACCCTGCAACCATTAATTCATAGCACAGCATCAAAGATTGCAACTAAAATGTCTAGCTTGCGTTTGTTTAATAATGATGAGCAGTTAAATGCCTTACAGGCCTGTTAAGTTGACAAGATCACCAAGCTGAGAAGGAATAGTACCAGAAAACTGATTTGCTTCAAGGGACCTTCATGTATTTGATTAATTGACAAAATAAATTTAGTGAACCAAGTAAGCTAGCATTGTCAAAAACAGAAACAGAAAACAAAACAAATGATAAATCAGCAGAACATATATTTATGACTTCAATAACATACAAGTAACTCAGGCTAGGAAACTTCCCAAGACCCAGGAATATTTCCTGACAAGCGATTGGATGTAAGTGAGCTGCATGCATAAAATGTTATCTAGTTATGGTGAATTCTGCCTTGTGTATGAACTGGTAAGCAAAGATAAGGTGAATGAACTTACAGTTCTGTCAAATGTTTCATTGAAGCCCATTCCTCAGGAATATTGCCAGAAATGTAGTTGCGAGTAGGTCACTGTGACAGATAATATAGTTGTTTAGCATCAATATATACCTGAGAATTTAACTTGTTCAACTTTATAAAACGTCAAGTAGACATTTCTTTGGAGTATAAACCTTGCTTGTTGAAAATAAGTTTCTTTTACAACATAATTTGAATTTAGACGATACTTTAGTTTCTGTTAAGGTTGTGTCTATGATGCAACTCTTGCATGTAGATTTTGAATGCACATATTATTACCAAATACTTCACAGGCGCATTCAATACCTTTAAGCAGTTGAAGTATGCAGATTAGTGAATGCTCAGAAAATGTTCTCAAGATGTTCACCCTTAAGCTAACGGGTATAATTTTTTTATTTAACTATTGAATTAAGTTAAAATTTTACTAATAGATTTTTACTATATTAAATTTTCATAGTCATCTAAGATTGGTGAGGCTACCTGATTAAACCTAACATTATTGTTCAAGATTTACAATATTTTTCTAATTAATTTAAAATTCTTTAACCTATTTAATGTATAACTCTTTAATTATTTTTCTTGGTATACAAATAGCTTTAAGAGTTGTAATATTGAGTTTTTGATTATTAAGATTACATCTTTAATCACATCAATAGTGATCACATCTTTAAAAAATTTATTTTATTTTATTCTCATTTGTTAGGTTAGCTGCGTCAATATGCTTCTTTTTATTATTATTATTAAGGTATTTCCATTCCACAATTTATAAATTAGTCGATAAAAGTTACTTTGAAATTCTACAATCAATACACATAGAAACACAAATAAATTATATCCTGAAAAGGTTCTTACATAATTTCAAGATATGTAAGGTTGGCCATTTCAGGCGGGAGCTCGCCTGAAAAACTGAGCGTTTTTAGATATCTGTTATTGAAAGAGAAAAACACCATCAGTATATAAACAAATGTTTAGATGATTGAAAAACAAACTCAAAACTACTTGTGCTGTAAACTATATAGGCCCTTCATCACTTAAGCAAATTATTAGTGGAAACTGCAAATAAAAACAGCTTAATTAAGAGCTTAAAATCGAAGGGTTGGTGTAATAACATTTCAGATTTAAAATTTAAACAATTAATTTTCATCCAATACCAAACACAACTTTAAGATTAGAGATATTTTCAGACAATTAATTTAAACATAGGAGCAATGTATCCAATCTATTTATTTTAACATCAAGTATTCAAATAAACATAGAAGACAAAAAAAATTAAAAAAAAAAAGAAGAAGAAGAAAAATCTTACAGTGACGTGATATGACAATAACCATCATTATTGAGGTTGAGGGTGCAATTGCACATGACGGTGCTACTGGCTTCTGAATCTTTCGACAGATTCATATCGTGCAGAGTTCCTGGTTGGTTGCAAGCATCGCCCACCTCGAAGGGTTGCCCACCCGGTGTCAGTGTCTTGCCAATTTGTCTTAACGCCGTCACTAGTTCAAGGATCATGCATCCACGGAAAAATTTATCAAAATATCCATATCCATAACATAACATCGGTTAATATTAACTGATCATATCACCCAAAAAAAAAAAACTAATAGTTTTCAAGTGGTATTCTAACACAATAAAATGGTGGGAATCTTGAGCACAAATCCAGTAAAAATAGATATAAATAATGAAAATATATAAATAAAGTAAACGGATTGTATATTAACTCCAGAATTTAATTATAAATAATTCAAAGTTCTCCTTTTCAATTTGTTGCATGTGTTTAAGAAGAATTGGAAATCAAAAAACACTTTTTTATTAACTCATTATATGTTTTAATTTTTTTAATCCCACTTATTATTTTAAATTAATTTTGGTTTGTTTACTCTTAATATCAAATACGTATTGTTTGTTTTTCTTTTAATATTGAATCCAAAATTGTAAAAGCAATTTTATATTTCATAGAGGTATATGCCCGTATTGTGGCTATCAAATGAGTGGCAACCTTGTTTTCAACAGCCATTTCGGGTTAAAAAGATAAGAGGTGTGATTCGACAAGTGTGCTTTGGAGCCCGATTTATTTTGTATTTTAAAAGTTTTTAAAAAATTATTTTTTTTTATGTTTTTATATTATTTTAATATAATAATGTCAAAATAATTTTAAAAAATATTATTTGAATACATTAAAAAAAACAACTTGAAAAATCTAATATTCAATTCCGAATTCAGGGTTTTTCTCTATATATATGATCTGTAATTCTTTTTTTAGGACAATCCATGCCCACCGTAATGTTAAAAATTAACATGGTCACTCCGTCTGTTTCCGTTAACAATAATATTAGTAGTAGAATAGTATTTGTAATATTTTTTTGTAATATTTTTTTTTAGTTCAATAATAATTAAGGGCATTTTTTTTGGTATAAAAAGGGTTTTTGTAATATTTTCTTAAAAGTGAGACGTTTTATTAAATATTCAAACTTTTTTTCATACTCTTTGTAGTTTCCAAATACCTCGAGAATTATTGTAATTTGTAGAAAAAAGAAATCTGATACACATTAAATAATTTATTCATCTTTAATATCATCCCCACATGAGCTACTTCCTGTTGGATGCACAGTTGAGAGTGAATGTACGGATTTGAGCCCTTTTTTTTTCCAGAATTTCCTTTTATGTTCTTACCCCATGAGTTGTTTTTCTGTAGCTGCAGTGTAAAGTGAAGAAATGATTCTCCAATAAAGTAATTAACGAGCAATGAACTATAAATTTATATTAATGAATTTCTTAATGTTAAAGTATGAGGTTGTACGTAGTTGTAAGCAAATCTGTGGATGTGACTTAGCACACCAATGGAATGGAAATTAATTAGCTCAGATTATTACAACACTCCATATATTATTGCAATAAAAACAAAGCTTACTCTCTTACCTTCGTCTGGATGTAACTGATATGAGACAACCAAAGTAGCAGAACTGAAAAGAGTGATCACGACCACCATTACTCGGCAAAACTGAAGAAGTCCATGCGGAGGCTGGAGCGTCGTGAACATGTTGGGTGGAGGAGTAGGAAAGAAGCTTGAATAAGTTTTCATTTTATGAGGTACGTACTTGATTTATACTGGACGTACGTGGGGACAAATTCTTAAATTTGTGAGAATGACCTTTAGCCACTAGATTTGATGATTCCTTTCATTTCTATCTCTCCAAACCGATAATTAATTATGAGTTGGACAAGTTTAAGCTGCTCATCTCTCCAGCCATTCATTTCTCCCCTTCTCTTTTCCTTCATCAGCCTAAATTATTGATAAAATTAACTACACGGTAATACTAATTCTTTGGCCGAGTCCAAACAGACTTATGGTATATATTTTATACAATATCTATACTTTCATAAATATTTCTATAAATATATATTTTTAAGCTATTTATATTAAATATTTTATAATTATAAAATATTTATCTTAAAAAAGTTTATATAAACAAATATCTCTGGGAGCATAAAGAAAGAGGCTAGAAGGCTAGAGTCAATCTCTCTAGATAGCATAACTCCAATATAAAACTTAAGTAAGGTTTAAGGAACATTGAAGTCTAGAGAATACTCACTCTTCACGTCACCTGTACAAACACTATACTGACTTAAGCAATAGAATGTTTTTTCTTGTAGATGGCACCAGGTCGATGCACCAGGTCCTCCGGATCCAGTTTTATTAGCCCATGAAAAGCGCTCATAACCTTTCTCTTGAGGATTTTTCTAGCCTCATCAATTGGCATCGTCTGTGAAAAATAAACAAGAAGTCAGTTCATTCATGTTTTTTTAAAACTTTTTTCATGGCTGACAATACATCTACACTACGCCAACAACACATGATGCTAGCAACTAAGCCAATGACATGTGATGCCAACAGCTAAACCAGCGGTTAAGCCCATCGATTATGCCCCATATGGCTATGCTAGTGGCTACACCCAAGGAAACACCCACGATGATGCCTACAACCATGTCTATAGCTATGCTCCATGGCTTTGCCCCAAATCTACACCCACAAATAACTTTTGTATCACCTGGACATCGCGGCGATCGTTAAAAATTTTTCATGAAAAAAGAATAAATATCTAGCATCTTATTTTTTGGGGAAAACAGTCTCGTTTAAGGAGTCGCTACCTATTATTATGGTAACCAATAACCCTAATGGGTCAACTGAGATTCTATGGTCCGGGACTAATTATGCGAAAGGGAAGATGCTATCACCCCTTAAGCGTCTCCCTAAGGCAGGCTGCATTGCTGATTTTGTCTAAAATTGCTAAGTGTTTTGTCCTCCTTTTTTTTTTCCTATCATGTTCCTGACTCTTGCGTCAATAAATAGTGCTTGCGAATATTTCCAACTCTGGCATTGGTAAATATTGCACAAACCCAAAAAAAAAAGTGATATTCTTGACTTTAGAGTCAGTGAATAAGTTTGTGAAATTTTGAATTTTTAATGAAGAAGAAATAATTTTTCTATGCCTTTTTCTTTTTGTTTACCCTTTTATTATTTACTCTATTTAGACAACAATAAATAAATAAATAAAAAGCATTACACAACATTTTGAATTTTACAGTAATGGTCCACAGATTGAGCATATAGCAGAAAAAAACAACAAAACGCAAAAGAAAAAACAATAAAACAAAGCTAGGATTACATCCTTCTTTATTGGGAATTGATATTTATAATATTTCTCAATTTTCTTTTTATAGGATTATCCCGGTCTCGTGATCCAAGCTCGACAGGTTAACCCAGATTGATTCAAATTGTTCTTTATTTTTTATTGACTTTTATTTTCAATTTCATCTTCAACATTGAATTGATTAAGAATTGAGCTTTATTTTTTTCTTATTTATTTTTATGGGGTTATCACGATCTCATGACCCGGGACGAGAATTTAACAAGTTAACCCGAGTTAATCTGAGTCGATCTAATATTTTTTTTTCTTAATATTTATAAAAACAAAATATCATTTTAAAAATTTCTAATTTGACAATTACAGCCAGATACTAACTAAATTATTGTTCTTACCTATTAAAAAGTTTAGAAGACACTTACAAATAAACAATCACATCAAAAGACAAATAAAAAACATAATTTTTTTCAAAAAAATGATAATAAATAAATAAAAAGAAATAATAATATCACGCAATTACCCAGATTCAAATTTAAAATCGCAATCAATTGAGTCCCAGTAAGCAACTAATTTCGTTCATTCTCTCACTAAACCTTTCTTAGTTATTTTATTCTGATTTTATTTTTATCCTCAACTAATTTTGTTTATTTTTATACTTAATAATTGAACACATTAATGTTTTGACAAAAACCCTATATTTATTTATGAAATCTACACAGAATAGAAAACCCTACATTCACTTTCTCAATGAATGTTAGCAAAAATACTCCATTAATAACATTTCAAAAAGGAGGAAAGAGAGAAAGAAATGAGAGAAGAAGGCAGGTTCAACCGAGCTCAAACAGAGGGAGAATGAGAGAAAGAGGAGAGGAAATGAGAAAGAAAAGAGAGGAGAAGAGAGGTCCAAACTCGAAGAGAGGATAAATGAGAGAAGGGGAAAAGGAAAGGGAGGAAGAATTGTGAGAAGAAAGCAGGCCCAACCAGTGTAATTAATCACTACATTAATATAAATTGTCTGACAAGTTTAAAAAATCACTCTAAAATTTGTAGAGAGGTATTGATTTGGTGGATGGTTATCTCATAAATATTTTTAACTTTGAACTTTTTTAAATAAAGTATTATTATATTTACTTGATTAATTAGTTAAAAGATGTTGAAATTTAAAAGATAAGGAGGCATTTGAGCCACAAATTTATTGACTCCAAGGCTACGAGCTACAATGTTGAATGATTCGCATCACTAGCGCCGTCGACTGCTAAAATTCTCAGATATTGATTGAAACCTGCTAAGAACGTACTGAAAACGAGAGAGATTCCCATCAGAAAAGAGAGAAAGAAAAAGGATTTATTTCTTTTATACGTCACATCCATGTGCTTACGTACTTGTATTCAATTTTAACTTTTTACAATCATTATAAAAGATTTATTTCTTTTTAAAGAGTTATTGGTTTTCCATGTCAATAAATTTTTTTATTACACATCATTTATTTAAAATCATAATAACATTTTAGGTTGAAAGTTTATTTTAGAGATTAAATTTTAATAAAATTTTTCTTTTAAAAATGATTGAATTTTACTTTTAATCTGATCTAAAATATATCTATATTATAAATAAAATTCTAATAATCCCATACATTAATATATATTGTCTGAAAAAATTAAAAACAATTTTAAGATGCCGTTTGGTAACGTGGCTGCGAGTGAGGTTCACTCGCAGCCACACCAAATGTCGTTTGGTTAAGAAGAAAAAATTGCTTTATGATGGTAGGACCCACCAAAATCTCAGTCGGACCGCATGTTTTGGAGAAGCAGCATTTCGTAGGGGAAAAAGCATATCAATGGAGCATGGCTTCACTGTTCAGTGCACAGTGGAGCCATGCTCCACTGTTGCACTGTTCACTAAAGTGAACAGTTTTTTTTTAAAAAAAAAAAACAGTTTGAAAACTTTAGTTTTTTTTTCCTCGAAAAACTAGTGCAGTTAATTGATTTCACTCGCATTGTTCACGTGAACATGAACAATATTGTTTTTTTGTTTTTTTTAAAAATGAGTTTAAGGTGAATTAAATTTACTCGTACTGTAATCTCAATTTTATTCTTAATAATATTTTACCTAATTTTATTGCACGCGCAAAAAAAGATGGATGAAACTGTAGTTCTTGTCAAATGATTTTTGTACATAATGAAATTGTAAATTTTTTTAAAAAAATTGTGTTTTACTCGAAAAACTAGTATTTAATATTATTTAATAACACTACATAAATTAGAAAGATATCGCATGATGACATAGCATTTGTGAAATTTGATCGCAATTCCAATTATGTTCTTGCCGGGTCCGACCCAGTTAAAAAGAAATTCAATTTTTATTTTTATTTTAATTGGTTTTATTCAAAAAATTAAAAGGAGATCGCTTGATGACGTAACAAAAAATTCAGTTTTTTTTGTTGCGCGCTTAAGAAACCATGGAAAATATAGTCATTGTTGGATAGATTTCGTATGTGATGACATTGCACATAGATTAATAGAATAATAAAAAATATTTAATATCAATATTATTTATTTCATGATGTAATAACAGTAGTTAAATCTACAATATTTAAATTAAAAATTATTAATATATATATATATATATTGTAATTATTTTATAACCTCAATTTGAAAAGCATTTTTTTAACCAAACATATTAAACTACTTTTTATTCAACTTCAATTTCAACCACAGTTTTAACCAAATATATATTTTTCTAAACCAACCTCAACTAAAAGTACTTTTTATAAAACAATTTTTTTAAAACCACAACGACAACAACAACCTCAATACCAAACACACTCTAAGATTTGTAGTGAGATATTGATTTGGTGAATCAGTATTTTATTTTAAATGAATAGTTTTTTATTTTAAATTTTTGTAAGTGAAATATAATTTAATCTGCTCAGCTAATTAAAAAACACAATATCTTAAAATATTTAATTTTTTATATAAATCAAGATAATAATATTCTTCACCTGGTATTTTCTTTTGGCTCTCCTAGTTGCAGGTTGCAAGATGTTGAAATTTAAAAGATAAGGAGGCAGGCGCATATAGAGGCATTTGAGCCACAAATTTATTGACTACAAGCTATTATGTTGAATGATTCACATCACTATAGCGTCGGCTGCTAAAAAGCATTTTCATGGGAAAAGTCAATTTATTGTACAGAAGTGATTACTCAAAGAGACCCACATTGCTTGAAGTCCATTCCATACTGCTGTAAAGTGTACTGAGAACTTCATCAATTGTTGAGGCCAAGAACAATCTCTCTTCCACCTGGTCCTAAAGAACGACAAGCTATTTGAAGTTTATAATAGACTCAATTATATAGCAAGTTTATTTTTATGTTTTAGGAATGTTTTTAGAAAAATATTGAAATGTTTTAATTTTTTGTTTTAAATTATTTTTTATGTTTTTTCTAGATTGTTTTGATGTTGTTAAATTAAAAATAATTTTTAAAAAATAAAAAATATTAATTTAATATATTTTTAAATAAAAAATATTTTAAAAAACACTAAATACTTCTATTAGTCACTCTCTGTTTTAATACTTCTGTTAGTCATCATTTGCTTTGAATATCACTGTGACACACTCTCGTTATAACACGTGGGTTATGCATGTATTATAAATAATAATAATAATTATAGGTAACATTACCCCTATAAGTACTTCCTCCCCCACTCTTTCTAGGTCAAGTTTTCCAAAAACATCTATTTGCAAGACCTGGTATATGTATAAAAAAACTACAAAATAATATTAATTCTTGAGCCAAGTCCAATCGAAAGTCCAATCGAGTCTACATGATGTTTTATATAAAATGTACACATCTTCGTAAATATATTTATAAATATCTAGGATATTTTAAGATATTAATATTAAATATCTTATAACTTAGATATTTATGAGATATTTATATAAAATATATTAAAACTTAGATATTTCTTAAGATATTTATCTTATCTTAAAAAGGTTTATATAAACAAATATCTTTAGAAGCATAAAGAAAGAGGTCAAAAGGCCAGATTTTATCTCTCTAAACAACACAAATCTAATGTAAGACTTGAACAAAACTTAAGGAACATTTAAGCCTAGAGAATACAATCCGATTTCTATCGGATCCACTAGACGATCCTGCCTTCATCCACAAATCCGAATCGAAATCCGGGTGGGTCGAAGGACGTCCCCGTATCTCTCCCTCAACCGGCTATTATATGTCTCCTTAAAATTAAAAAAAAAATCATAAAATTCAATTCAAGAAAACAATAACTTACGGGAAAAAATTGGTTGAACGAACATACCACGAACTATTGAGCGCGGTTGCCGACGAACTGTTGCACTCCATTTTGGCAGTCTTCACTTCGCACGTGCGTCTCCACAAAAAGCTTCACTGGGCTCGACTCATGTCCAAGAGTCGTAGCCTGTAAGAAAAAAAATATTGCAAGTTAAATATATTTATAAATAATAACAAATTAATTAAAAATAAATGTCATTAAAATTAATCTTATCATCTACTTCACATGTGCAATGAATGGAACGAAGCTATTGGTGTGTGTGGTAACCGAACCGTGAATTTTTCGATTCTGGTTCTCGGCACTGGACTGTAAGCGTCTTGTAAACCGCTCGGACATCATGTGCTAAATATACTACGCCCATATATCCTCTGAGATGTATGGCGGCCTAAAATCCCTCTAAACTGCCATGTTATTCCAGCCTGGTAGAGCACTATCTCTAGCATATTTTTTAGCTTTTTTTGCGCTTTATTCCAAAAGTCACGCAACCTACATGATGCAAATGTATTTTATATAAGTTAATGACAAATTAGATTTTAATATATAAATTTTTTTTTTTAATATCGTATTGTTTTTTATGTTACTTAGTTGCAGTGTGATTCTCCCATATTGTCCTCGCAACATTATCATTTATGCTATCCCACTCGAATTTATTCTGTGTATAAAAAAATTATAAAAAATAAATCAATAATTTCAATATAACATGAAAAATAGTTAAAATTTTAAGTTAACACTAACCCCAAATCTTCTAAACCATGCATCGATATAAGGTTTCCAATCAGGATGTCTGCAAACCTGGCTCAATTGAAACAATGGAATTTCTATCAACAATTTAAACACCGATGTTATTACTCGGGCGGTCTCAATGTTTATGAACCTGAAAATCAATAAAATTAATGAAATATTAGTTGTTCACAAATTGTTAAACACAAACCAACTTAAATCAAAACAAACTCCAAAACAAACTTACATTGAAAGGTCGTCCTTCCAATGTGCTATGTACTTGCGGGGGCATTGACCTTGCTGTGAAGGGACACCGCCTCTACATTTTGGAATCGTGCTGGAAGAGATAGCGTCGTGAGTCGATGCAGATGCCTCTTCTTAGTTGGAACCTAATGACACGTCATCATCGCTGCTATAAGAACTAGTTGTGATCATTTGTTCAGGACGTGCAGTTGATTTTATTCTATGCATCTACAACAAATTTGATGTATCACCATAAATGCTAGGATCTGAGATCATCTCCTGGATGCTGGTCTGTCCTTCAAGCATGCTTACCACTTCTGACATTGCAGGCCTTAGAGATGGAGATGTATTGGTGCATAAGAGAGCCAATTTGATCATCCTCTCAGCCTCTTCCTTGTTGAATTCAGACTGCAGCTTTGGGTCCACTATCTTCATTAAATTTCCCATTTTTTGCAGACCATGGGCCTGTGAAAGCAAAAGGTAAAGTATTTGCAGAGAGGAGTAGTGCCTAATGTATCATGAATTCAAGATAGCAACAAGAACAGACTTGTAACTTACCCAGTCAAAAAGATATACGAATTCATTTGTTGTCCAAAACTATAAACATCTGCTTTGTCTGTTAAATAACCCCACAACGCATATTCTGGAGCCATATATCCTCTGAAATCAGAACCATGCCAGAGCTAAATTTTGTGTGTGGTTGGGTTAACATGAGATCTCATCTGGCGATCTCCTTTAACCAGAACAAAAAATTTACGTATAACTCGATCAACATGAAATCCCATCTGGCGATTCCATTTAATCAAAGCTAAAATTTGTGTGTGGTTGGGTTAACATGAGATCTCATCTAGCAATCTCCTTTAACCATAACTAAAATTCTGTGTGTAGCTCGGCCCACCTGAAATCCCATCCGGGGATTACCTTTTACCAGAGCTAAATTCTATGCATGGTTGGGTTAACATGAGATCCCATCTAGCAATCTTCTTTAACCAGAACCAAAATTCTATGTGTAGTTCAGCCAACCTGAAATCCAATATAGCGATTCTCTTTTACCAAAGCTAAATTCTATGTGTGGTTGGGTTAACATGAGATCTCATATGACGACCTCCTTTAACTAGAACTAAAATTTTATGTACAGCTCGGTCAACCTGAAATCTCATCTGGCGACTTCCTTTAACCAAAGCTAAATTTTATGTTGCGGTTGGGTTAACCTGAGATCTTATCTGGCAATCTCCTTTAACCAGAACCATAATCTGTCTATGTATAGCTTGGATAACCTGAAATCTAATCTGGCGACTCCCTTTAACTAAAGCTAAATCGATGTATGGTTCGGTTAATTTGAGATCCCATTTGACGGTCCCCTTTAACCAAAACCAAAGTTATGTGTGTGAGGCTGAAGTTCATATTTTTATCTATGGTCATACTTTGTCCTAATAGTCCGGGCCAAAATATAGATGTTTTTATTCGACCGTTGATTGATAACTTGACACAGTTGTAGTCCTATGGTGTTTTGATTTATGATGTATCGACAAAACAAAATATTCTTATGAAGACAGTTTTGATATGAACTACAATGATTTTCCACCTTATAGAAAGGTTTTTGGTTGGAGCACGCATGGAAAACTAGTTACCACCATCTCCTGGTGACAAACATTTCTTGGTTAAGTTGGGTTTATTTGAGATTGTGGTAGCGACTGCGGTTCAAAGTACTTTTCGCTTAAAAATACATTAAAATGATGTTTTTTATTTTAAAAAAATTATTTTTAAGATCAGCACATCAAAACGATATGAAAATATAAAAAAATTATAAAAAAAAATTAAAATTTAAAAGAATATAGTTTTAACCGCGTTTCCAAACGGAGCCAACATCTCTATCCACCACCTCACCTCTTAGTCATTACCACCTCCTCCTATTGACCACCTCCTCGCATCGTAACCACCCTCTCACAATATGCACCTCTTACGAATATCAATTTTATATAATTGATTTTACTTTACATACTAAGTCATTAATCTACCGAATTAGTGAATGAAAAAAAAACTAACATATTATAGGTTAGTTATTGTTTTTTTTTTAATATCCTAAGTGTCGTTGTAATTTGTGCTTCTTCTGCCACCATTTTTACAGGTCTCAATCTCAAGATTCTAAACAATAATGTTAAAAAAAAAAAATCATAACCCATTTAACAGAATGAAAACCCAGAAAAGTATTTATTGGCCTTTTAACAAAACAGCAACCACCAACCCAGAAAAGTATTATTCTTTAGTGTAATTTATTAAAGTGTAATTTATTAAAATATAATTGCCTTCAACAGGTACAATTAAGTAATCTTTCCTTCTTTTTATTTCTGATATATCTAATTGTTCAAGCAGCAAAAAGAAAGGGCATAGAATTTTCCGCAAAGACTTTTCACAACTTCAATGCATTCTTGGAAGTTGCAATGTGAACTCAAGTAATCTCATGGATGCATGGATCAATCAATATTGATTCTAGTTTTTCTCTCTGTAATAAAGACAAAGGTCGAAAGAACTTGCTGCTTTTAAATGCTGATAGGTTGATCGATGCAGACATGACTTCTTTTTTCCATGTTGGGTCCTGTTAATCTCATGGACTTGATCAAAAGATGCATGGATCGATCAGTCAATATAGATAGTACGTGAAGTGTTGATTAATTTTAGTAATTCCCATTCCTGTCTTTCTGATTTATTGCTTCCTTTCTTCTTCTTCTTCTTCTTCTTCTTCTTTTCTGTACATTGGTATTTTAAATCTTGGTTAATTTGGCTCAAATATTAAAAATTATTTGGTTGACTCAAGTAGTTTTAAGTTTTAACATGAAGAAGAAGAAGAAAAGAATTGGGCAATTGGCAAGTCCTCAAGGCAAATATTTTACCACTGTGCTATATCTGAAAGCTAATTGTAGTAAATCGATCAATATTCCATTAGAGAGAACTTTTGACCTTAATCAAAAGTTTATTATGAAACTAAGTCAAACTTTTGTTTAAACCGAAGTTAAAATTCTCAACTTTTAACGATTCTAACTTATATTATATTCTTTATTTAAAAAAGTTGTTTCGAGCCATTTTTACTTAAATATATTTTTCTAACTTCATTTTATTTTAGCTCATTTTTGTCATAAATTATTTATATTGAAAAAAAACTCTAAAGCAACTGATATTAAGATTCCTTCTACTAAAAATCCATACAAATGTAAGTGACAAATGATAAATAGTGAAATATAATTATCTATTAGGTAGCTCAGTGATAAGAGTTTGGAACTAAGAGATTTGCTCCTCCTGTGATCTCAAGTTCAAGCCATGTGGTTGCTAATATGATAGTCACTGGAGGCTTACATGGTCATTAACCTTAGAGTCTATGGGATTAGTCGAGGTACGCGCAAGCTGGCTCGGACACCCACGTTAATAAAAAAAATAGTAAAATATTGGTTTTACAGATTTTAAATGATTGATTGAGAAAAAGAATATTAGAATAATTGCAACATCAATTTGTATATAAATTTTGTATAATTTGCTTAAGAATTTATCATTGCTCGAATTCAAATTAATATACGTTTAATTATATCCAACCTATTCTTAAAAAGTTATTGTGTCTTTAATCTATTCTTTTGTCATAGTTTTTTCATGAAAACTAACAAAAATACGCCAAGTCAAGTAATTAACACGCAACAAAAATTGTAACTTCTGTTATACATTTATAACTTTTCTATTTTTAAATTTGATAAAAGAAAAACAGCTATGTATTTGTGCAGAGCTGGGGAGGCAATAATGAAGGGGTGAAGTGGGACCCAATGTGGCAGGGCATGGGAGAGGATGATCACACAACTTATTAGCACTGCATGCAGCAAAATTCCAAAAATCTTGTATAAGAGTATCTTCAATGGCAAAAAATATTTAGAAGTGTTAAATTATTGATATGGTTTTTTTAAATAGTATAAATATAGTTTTTTTATATGCATTTCAATGAAAAAAAATCATTTTAACAACCCATTTGTATTTAGTATGTTTAATATTAATATATTTTTTTTAGAAAAGTTATTGAAAAAAAAAGAATTTTAGATAATTCATTTTATTGTTTTGACCCTTTTAATAGATAAATACGAATAATTTTTCTTTGAAAAAACAAAATCATTTTGGCTCATGATTTAGTTTTCCCTGCAAAATCAATAAAGAAGAAGTGAAAATATTCAGACTGTATCTATGTCCATGTGCAGGTTTTTCGTGGTTGATAATGCCATAGCTAGTGAGTGAGAACCTTGCCCTTCTTTATAGTCTGCATCGTTCGGCCCCATGCAGCAGGACCAAGACGACTCCTTATCATCTTTGATTCGGTGAGTTCATCAAGTCACAATAAATCTATAACATGCTATATACTAGGAATAATTTTAAAATAATAACAAATGTTTTATAATAATAACCCAGCATAAATTTATTAGATATTAAAAAAATATTATATTAAAAAAAAAGATTTTTAGTGCATCGAAATACCATATTTTCAATGTGACACATCGTCAGTTAAATTAAGAGATTCGAATGTTAATATAATATATAATAAAAGGACCTTATTATATATGTTCATAATAAAAAGACCTAATTAATTAAAATTTAATAATAAAGAGATGTTGGATATAATTAACCCGGTCGTTCCACTTACACTAGAAAAGCAATGGAGATGCTACTTCAAACAGGCTGGCTTGCGTTCATGGGCTTCAACCAGTGTTTTAAGACCCGGCCCGGCCCGGCGGGTCGACCCGTGACCCGGTCGACCCGGGCCTGTGGCCGGGCCGGGTCTAAGCAAAAAACAGGCTGGGAATTGGCCCGGCCAGACCCGGTCGACCCGGGACCCGGCCGGCCCGGCCAAACCCGTCTGAGACCCGGGTTAATTTTTTTTGGGTTTTTTTTATGCCTCAATGTTCAGCCCGTAGATTATCTGCTCTGGTGCTCCCGGTTCACTCAACTGGTCCGTTGTAAGCTTAGCCATTGCTTCATCATTTGGGGCTAAAACTGTTAGCACATACCCTTAAGAGACCAATCTTCCCATTTCAGTTGCTAATAATGTTAGATTCACAAGAATATCAGCCATTTCATTGTATCCTCCATATAAAAGAAGGGTTTCAATGAAATCTTTAACTTGTTTTTCTCCATTGAAATGGTGATGAGGTCCACCTGGACCAGGAGCTGGAGCTGGGGCAAGAGATGGGCCAGGCGCCATTGCATCATAGATTGGTAGCACCGGGGCTGAACCGGGTTTTGCTGGTGGTGCTGGTTTCTTCAACCTGTGTGTTCTTGGATCAACCTCTGGTGCTCCTTCTGGTTTCACAGCTGAGATTGATTGCAAACTCCTGCGATTGTTGAAATCCTGCTGAACAGATCGTGGGATTAGCAACCTTTCTATCCCATGAATCACTACATCTGGCCTCTCCACTGCATTCACCTGAATGATTTTCGCCGAATCTATTAACTTCTCGCCGGATTCCTGACTGCTGAGTTTGACTCTATCGCGGCACAAAGTGTTGTTATGTTGAAGAGAAGAGTTATGGCTAGGATTGATTCTGTTGGGTACAATGTGGTAAAGTAAAAGAGTCTGGAGAGATTTGAGATTGCCAGGTTCAAGCAAGAACCTCTTGAATTCAGGATCAAGATCGCGTTCAAGAGCTTCGTTCTTAGGAGCAAAGATGGTGATATTGTGTTTACCAACAGCATCTTCAAGGGTTTGTAAAAGAAGTGCTTTTTCAACGAGTTCAGCTAGTTCTGTATAATGGGAGTCGAGAAGGGCTACAAGAACGGAGTTTGAGTTGATTTGGCCAGAATAAGTGCCATCACTATGGTTTTCTTGCAATGCAGAAAAAGAAAACCCCAGATGGAAAGTAGAGACAAGAAGAAATGTGAAGAAAATGTTAAAACATGACAGAGTTACCCCATATTGTTTTTTATAGGTTTTTTTGGGTTGATCCGAGTTGACCCGGGTCAACCCATCTGACCCGTGACCTGGAGGGTCGACCGGGTCAATGACCGGGTCGGGTTTTAAAACTATGGCTTCAACTTCTTTCACCCGTTCATCCAAAGCTCCTTGTAATCAATTATTTACTAACCACACACACAACACACACACACACATATATATATATATATGCTACTCGCAAACCGTGGGATAAGATAATCTCCTGCCTTTTCTCTTGAATAATCTCTTCTTGATCGGTAGTTCACAATTTATGTATTTACAGGGAATTATTTTTAATACATGTTCGACCAATGGAAATAGACAGCTGTCTTTGGAGATCAAAAGAAAAGCAAGAAAAAACCAAGTACGTGGGAAAAGTTAAAAGACCTGAGGGATTCCAGTATCAACTAGCTTGGCATGTAGTTATTGTTGTTCTTCCCACTAATAATTTCCAAAGCAACAACCCCAAAACTGTAAACATCTGCTTTGTCAGTCAAGTAACCCCATAGTGCATATTCTGGTGCCATATATCCTCTGCACATCAAGATAAAGAACACTTGTAATTTAACATTGAAAAGGAATACCAAAAATCGCAGCTTTTATTAAAGCATGTGGTGACTAACATGGTTCCAGCAACTCGGGTGCTGATGTGGCTCTTCTCTTCTTCATCAAGCCTAGCCAATCCAAAATCAGATATTTTAGGATTCAGATTCCCATCAAGTAGCACATATGTAGCTTTGATGTCTCTGTGAGCGATCTTAAGTCTTGATTCTTCATGGAGAAAAGCTAGACCTCTAGCTATCCCAATACAGATCTTAAGCCTTGTAGGCCAATCCAGATTAAGCTGATTGTTTTCTTGACCTACAAATCATCCGATAAGAAAACACAGTGTTATCCATGTGATCATTTCAGTTATACTATGCATTATAATATTTTAGGTGAATATTCTCATTTAAAATTGATGAACACTCACGAAACAGAGCACGTGCAAATGTCATTAGTGGCAGCTCTAATTTGCTTCAGAGAAAATGTTCCCTTTGGAAAATCAAGTCCTTTGACATCTGTTCAAGTAGGAGACAGGACATAAAGTGCCAACGAATTGTTTGTCTTTTGATATATTTACGAGTCAAAATCAGTTCTGGAGAAAAGTAGACCATGAAACTACATTGAAAAGAGGCATTTTTCATTCTCCAACATAAGCATGTCTACCCTGAACTTTCCTCCTCCTCAGGAAAGCACCCTTACTAGATACGATGCCAATCAAACTCATACAATTAATAATTGTGTGATCATCTTGAGGTGAAATATCACAGTTTGTATCTGAATAAAAGATAAGCCCATGAAACTTGATGCTTCTTTTGCCTTTCTTTTCCCTAAATGTCCATGCATAATTTTAGCAAAGAAATCTCAACTTGTTTCCATCTAGTTCATAATCTCATACTAGAAAGAAAACCAAATCCATAGGATGCTGTTTGAGGCTGCAGTGTTTGGGCAGCTATGTAAGTTATACCCACATACAATTTTTCCTACATCTGGCAAACATGGATGCAGCATGGAATTTTATTAGACTACTAACACAGACATGGGTAAATAATATATATGGCGTTACCTCTTTTCCTGCGCAATTTTCCTGGCAAGTTTCCTTCCCACCAAAGAATTACCAGTATAATGGCAACCAGGCATGATGCTCCAACGGCTCCAACAACCACATAAACAATTCCCTTCTTTTTCCCACTAGAACAAACTTTCAAATCTGCCAATTAAACAGAAAAATTAGTCACAATCACACACACACACAGATTGGATATTTAAACTAAAATATGACACTTCCTTAAATTACATGAGTTTCTCTGTAATAATTAACCCAAATGGGACTTGGATGCCAGAATCTGAATAATACTCTCTTGAGGTGCCAAACTATTTTATCATAATATTGGAGAACTTATAAATAAAATAGTTGTTTCATACTATCCACGCCTTCCTGAGTCTCTGTTACCCTACACTACATTTACATTTACAGGGGAAGGAGAGGAGAGGAGAGGTAGGCATATTGTTGTGGATCATAAGAAAAGGGAAGGTCAAATATAAGAGACATGTCAAAATTTGTTATGCAGCCCTAAAATCTTCTTCTTTAGCACTGTGGTGCTGGTTTTAAATCAATCATATGTACATGCATTGTTGATAATTGTATGATCGAGAATAAATGCCAAACATACAACTTACCAGAAAATACAGAGATGGCTGATAGGATGGGACCATAAACTCCCCTATCAGGCTTTTCAGCACTGCCAACCTCATCTTATTATTAGTCACATTGACATTCAATACTTGTTTCACTAAAGGCTTTTCAGCACTGCCAACCTCATTTCAATATTGAAACCTTTCCAAACCAATCTTTCCTGTGACAAAGTTGTCCTTGCTTCCAACTTCAAAAAAAATGTAAGTTTCACATTAGAGTGACTACTTACCTGAACATAAATGTCAAAAATACGCCTGCCTAAGCTGTTATATGTGGTGACTAACATGGTTCCAGCAACTCGGGTGCTGATGTGGCTCTTAGTGAACTGTATCTCTGCAAAGTGAAGGTTTACTGTGTAGTTCCCATTTTGTAAGCAATAATGGAAATAGGTAAGAGAAATTGTGGATATGCGAGCTGTTCGGTATAATTCAGGGATGGTTGATGATTGCAGAGATACAGTATAACGAGTATTTTGGTAATCATAATCATCCATAAAGTCCCCAGTGCTACTGAAACCCCAGAAGCTTGGTCATTTACAAAATATTTAGCTGCACCACCTTCTACTTGTCCATCTCCTTCATTTGATAAGGTTGTTTTGTTTTCATTGATGGCAACTATACCCAACGCTATTGGATCTGGCTATAGAGGTGTTGGGTTTGGCTTTATAGCTAGATCCAATGCTATAGAATCCGACTTTCAGCCACACCCACTAATTTTAGATCTAGCTGGGCCACCAGATATTTTTAATTTTATTTTTTGCCTCTTTTAATTTTTTTTTCATACGATAAAGATGAAATACATTGATGAGACTTTTTTTATATTGTATAAAAGTTGGGTGATGATAATTTTTTTTTCATTTGAGGTTGGATTGAATTTTCTTATTAAAATATGTTTGTTTTTGCATTTTTAAATTGCTTTAAAAAAATTTGATTTTTTTTTTAAAGAAACAAGATGCTCAAGTCAGAACTCGAGGATTTATCAAGAAAATTTGTTTTCTTTTGAGCACCTATTTTATCAGCATGTATAATACCAAGTAGCTTAATCCATGAAGTCATGACCCTTATGAAAAAAACCTTCTAGTTTTGAGAGAGTCATTTATCGGTTTAAATTGCTTACTTGATTAAAAAGGGCTTTTAAAATCACGTAATGCAGGCTATGGTTTATGGCTATGAAAGAAGAGGAATTCACAAGCTCAGAAAGGTGTTTAAGGGTTTCAAAGACCTAGGATCAACATCAACTATTCATCAATTATCTTTCTCTTATTTTCTTTGTAGAGAAAGTGACATATAACCTTGTTACCCTCAAAGATCTGAATTCTCTTAACATAGGTCATAATGCAAATCCAACATTTTCTTTGATGAATAATTAGTCTAATCATTTGAAGACATCAGAGGCTTTATCATTGATATCAAAAGACAATGTTTGAACTCAGTATTTTCTAGTATTGACTTTTGACGTTTGCTGTCTCTTTCCTTGATTGAACCTTTTTTTCTTCACAGTTTTCTTACATGCCCCCAATCTGTGGTTTCTTTATTTTATCTCTCTCTCTCAAACGTTAGACTTTTGTTCTTAGCCTTCTCCATTGATTCTAACATTGTCTTCATATTTTCAACCAAACATCCTCATTTGTCCCCAGTGTGAGGTGTGATCATAGTCAGGGTTTTTTTTAAAAAGAAAATATTCTACCAGGCTCAAAATAGAATTGCAAGGGATATATTTCAAGAAAGCGAGGGGATATCAAAGATGGCCTTTTCTCATTTCAAGCAAAATCGGTTAGAACCGATAAATTTTGACCTCATCCAGTGTAATGATTTGGACTTGCAAGAATCTTGATTCGCGAGTCCATAACTACCAAATCCACTACATGTCATTATGCATACTGCTAAAACTTAGCTATATGGTGGGTGATTCAATTTCATGTGTGAGCTCAAAATTTGTTTGGTCACCCCATATCATTTTAACAAGCATCGAGTCATTTCTGCAATCAAAATACTTTTAAACTTTTAGGATTGATTAGCCTTAATCGTGTGTTGGAGTTCGATCAAAATATTTTGCCAAAATAAACTTTGAAAGAAACATCTCATGATTCCAGAACAACAAAGAGACAAAGAACAGACATGTTTCATTAAAGGATGAGATGTGATTCCAAAACAAAATGTAGAGCGTCAACATTCCATAACCATATTAATGACAATTCAACACCATCCTTGGATCAACTTTTCTACCATCTTTGTGTTTTGCCAAGCATTTTCGATCACTTGTTATTCTGAAAATGTTCGGGGGACAATATAGCCAATGACATCATCTTTCACAAACTCAACTTGCCTCTTGCTCACCATCCTCCAGACTCAATTCTTAAAATTCTTGCAACTATTCAATTGAATGGAGCGAAATCCCACCATGATATTCATCTCTTTTCTGGATTATACCACCTAGAAAACAATGGTTGTATGGGATTTAATGGAGTCGGGGAAATAAGTCTGGAGTCTAACAGATACTGTTAGACAAACTCAAGTGGCAAATGAATGTCAACCTTTGACAAAGATAATTGAGCAGTTGATGCTACAACGAGACCTGACTAGACCACATAACTAAGGTTTCCCACCTTCAGAGTTATCTCTCATCATTGTTCTGGAATCCATGGAAGAACCTTCAATCTTTCCCCTCTTCATAGCTTGTTCAATTCTTTCACCAATCCTCACAACTTCATGGAAATGTTGAGCTGAGCTTCCTATTAAATGCTCATAATAAGGGGATTGAAAGGTGTTGGCAAACAACATCACCATTTCTATATCCATTAGTGGAGGTTGAACATATGTTGCCTTATCTCGCCATCTTTATGCATATGCCCTCACAGACTCTCGGTTTTCCTTCTCCATAACCATTAAGATGGTTGCATCATGAGCAGTTTCCAGATTAAATTTATACTGCTTCAAGAAGGCGTCTACCAAGTATTTCCATGTCTTGATCTTGATATTGTCTAGTCTCATATACCAGCTCAAAGCAGATTCAGTGAGACTATCTTGGAAAAAGTATATCAGCATCTTATCATTATGGATCATTTCAGCCATCTTGTTGTAGTATGACCAAAGATGGGTGTATGGGCATTCTAGTCTAGTATATTTGATGAAGTCTGACACTCTAAACTCCTTCGGCACCACAATATTTGGAACTAAACAGACTTCAACTACTATCATAGGGTGAATCAGGTTATTTCCTTCAACTGCTCTTAATCTTTCTTTTAGGGCAACCCATTTACTATGGCCCGTGGGATTGGTAAACCTATTGTTAGAAGGTCCTTTCATTGTTGGATTCATGATGATCTAAGCTTGACTTGGATAGACAGCGGTGAAAGGGACAAAATAATTCCCAGTTATTGAGTCTACCCCCAAGTTCTGAGATGTGTGAGGGACATGGATTGATGGTGTTTTCACAGGAGGCTATGTAGAAATCCCTTTTCCATTCTTGGAGCTCATCACTTGTTCAAGCAGATCTGCAAGCCTAGCTACTTCACCTTTGATGCTCTCAATTGTATTTTGATAATAGGCCTCCAATTGAGCTCTTTCTTCATTTTCCTTCTTTCAGGTGTAGCAAATCTTAGGTGGGGGGCCTATGTTTCAACCCGGCAACATGTATGATAAATATATGAGTATGTTTCTATATGATGAGCTCGCCCTTCTAGGGTTGACACATGATCGTAACCCTTGCATGATGATACCAGAATTTTGATTCTTGCTCTACAACGAAAATTTCCTAATAACGGTTATTGTGTCAACCACAAGTCTTGAGTTCAAGATGCTTCAGGAAGGGTTTACTTTGATGCAAAACAAAAGGTAACACGCACAACCTAAGGAAAGTTCTATTCATTAAGTGAGACAAAGGGTAGGTTGACTATCTAGTCTAAAAAAGGTCTCATATCTGCCAAGTGACGATCTTCATAAAGACAGTATAGGGGCGTTGCGAGAAATGGTTAAGGCACGTATGCCCACCGTTACCAAGCAGACACTCAGATATGAGTTAGGTGTTTCACACATCTAAACCCTGACCAATAGTCATAGGGCATATCGTTAATCCCCCACCTAACTTAGAAGCTTGTGTGTGCTTTTCAAAAATTAAAGTATGTGATGCATGAGGCAGTTTTATACAATGCATGAACATATATGTACAGAAATTAAATAAAATAAGCTTATTAACAGAAAACACACAAACAAAACAAAACACAATTATAAGACAAAAACAAAGCTTAGTCTACAAGGTCCCTAGTGGAGTCGTCATTCTGTCGCACGTGTGCGGCGTCGCGGTGAAAAACATCCACTCTCAAATTGGTTATCTATCTGGCAAATATAGGAAGACAAGGAATTCTTGTCTTTTATTAGTGGAAAAATGAAATGCGAGTCGCCACCTAGTATTTTGGTCACTAGGAACCCTAACTGGTCTTAGAGATCAGGTACGGGGACTGGTTGCGTAAAGAGAAGGTATTAGCATCCCAAATACACCATATCTAAGGTAAGCTGCATTGTTTTATTGTCTGATAAAATCTAAGGTCTTGTTGTATTTTCTAGTTGTTAGTCTGTCTATGGTTTAAGAAAAGTCTTCCTCGGTAAGGAGATCCTTATCTTATCGGGTAAAACCTAACCGTTCTAACATAAACAAAAGAATTTAATATGCTGAATACGTCTTACGTAGAAGGTCGTAATCCCAGATACTAAAAGAAAAATAATATTTTTTTGGAATTTTTGAAATATTGGCCTAGTTCTCGTGACTTTAAGAAAATGCGTACTTGAACAAGGCAGGCCGGGAATAATATTTGCAGTCTAAGTGTATTTTTCATAGTTTTTAGACCCGACGATGGCTGGTCCGGTCCAAGGCTCAGGTTCTGGGTTTTGACCGGATCACCGAGTCACCCGGGTCAATTCTTTTTTTTTTAAATCAAAACGACGTCGTTTTAGTAAAAAAAGAAAACACAAGTCTCCACAGGTTGCAACCGGGTCTTTGACCGGGTCAACCCGCCGGGTCACACCGGGTTTTTCCTTTCCTTATTTTTTTTTACTTGGCCCGATTTCAGCTCCGAGTTGACCCGCTAAGCCAGACCGGGTTTCAAAACTATGGGACTTTTAAACCCAGTCTTTGAACTTTCTTCTTGGAAATGAACATGTATTATTAGTGGAGGAATTGGTGATCATCAATTCTATCTAGTGCTTTTTACAGACGATAAATCATTGGTAGCCATGTGTCATGCAATTATGGAGACAGAGAGAAAAGGTGCAAGAGATATGTCAATACACCAATTAGTGTTATTATTGAATTATTTTTTTCTAATAGGTTGCTTTCAAAATAGAGATCAACCTTCTAAATAGATTGGTTTTAAATTTATTTTTAAAATAAAAATAATTAGAATTCTAATTCAAATAAATAAATAAATAATATAAACACCAGATATCATGCTAAAAATTTCAAAATAAACTAAATTAAATAATAAAATTAAATAAAATAATAACTTTGAGCCTAATTTGAAGGGTAATTTAAGCTTTGGACGTGGTTATATCCAACTGACACTATAAAAACAGCAAACAGAATCTTCTAAAAAAATTAAAGACATATTAAATAATTAAATCAAATGTTATGGATATTTTCATTTATTTTGCCACCTTATCTCTTTTTAGATTTGAACTTGTCTATATATACTATGCCACCCATATAATCTAAATATTGATCAAGATCTATTGTATCAAGATACTTGTAATACCTAGTAGTGCCGTGGAATACAATAAATAGTCCTCCTCAAGCTGATTGAGAAAACGTACTTGTAGGTGATTGAGAAAATCGAAGAGAGATATCCATTAATAATAATAACCATAAACTTACACCCAATTTTACCACAAGTAACCGATTGAAGCAACATTTTAGTCCTAACTTCATACTAGTTAAATACCAACTTTTTTATTATTATTAACGTGAGTGTCCAGGTCAGCTTGCGCGCACCTCGACCAATCCCATGGGCCCTGAAGTCAACGACCATGTAAGCCTCCAGTGGTCATCATATTAGCAACCACAAGGCTCGAACCTGAGATCACAGGGGGGAAAACCCCTTAGTCTCAAACTCTTACCACTATGCCACATACTAGATGGTTGAATACCAACCTATTACACATTATATATAAGACATTGATTTATGTTAAAGAATCATCTTAACCCAATAGTTTAAATTGTTAGGTGAGATTCTAAGATATGTTTTATATTATTCTGTAACACACCCCTCAAGTGAAATCCTTTAATTTAGACTTAAAACTTGTATAAACTCATATTATTTTGTGCTTAATTTTTATCAAATAAATAAAAATGGTGAAATTCGAACTCGTGATCGCTTAATGATCAAGGCTTTGATACTATGTCAAATAATCATCCCAATACAATAGCTTAAACTATCATGTGAGGTCTCAAAATATAATTTATATTATTTTTTAACATAAAACTATAATCAAAGAGAGCACAACCTCATAAATATCACGAAATTGAACAACCAAACATTCTGTAACACTCCATATATAGTGATTAATGGTAGAGGTTCAAACCAACTATAAAAAGGAAAAACCTCTATGCCACTTTAGTCTCCAATATTAATCAAGTCGAGCTTTTTTCCTTTTTCTTAAGACCGAGCATTTTCCCCCACGATAGGCAAGGGACAAGAAACGACGGCAGAGCTTTCCCGTTTTTCTTGAGAATGTTGAATGTAGAGCCCATAAATGAGACGCACAGACGGAATTGCATTATTGCAAATATTAAGACAGGAAAGAATGCAGCAATGGAAAGGAGTAATGTTGTCAGCTTACTCTTTGTTTGAATAAGTATTAAAATTGTTGCCCCGAAGGATATCATGGTCGTTATCACCGCGAAGAAGAGGAAGGTGAAGCCCAAAATAAGTTTTCGAGGAAGAGAAATGTGGAAATCTTGTAACTGATCAAATGGAGAAGTCAACAAAGAGAGAAACACCACAAGCGAAGTCAAGGAGCTTGCTAAGGAGAGAACATCCGAGACAGTGAAAGCCAGAAAATAGGGAGAGTTGATGAAGTTGGGCTTGCCTTTATCATCAGAACCTCCAGGCACGGTATAGGCATGCAGCAGCGAAGACAACAGTAGCAACAAGTGCAGCTACTGTGGAACAAGACTGAGTTGTTTCCTTGATCCATGTTCGTGCGTTCTTCAGTTGTTTATCGTGCTCCGTCTTGAAGAGCTCTCTTGGAGTCTTGCCGTCATCGTTCGGAAGCGTGACATAATGAGAAGGAATTACATTGCGGACTTGCTGCCATAATTTGGAGATATATATATGGAGTTCCTAAATAAAACTAAATATTACAGAAATGTAGTTACCATTGAATGCAGATAATTTTTTAATTGTGAACAATTTTTAAGTTTTCCTCAAATTAGGTGGTTCAGGTGGTGAGGAGAACTCGTTCAGCCTGATGTCTTAATTAGGTTCGACATTTCTACGTTAATTGGTTTGGATAATTGGTTGAAACAAATGTCTTAATAGGATTGCATGGTGTTCATATACACAAGAAGGATAATCCTGTAACAAGTCCATGGATAATTTTTATCAGGAGGTAAAGACAAAGGGATGAAAAGGACTCACCTCAAACCATTGCAACTCTTCCTGAAGTTGAAGTGCAGGCCCAGGCTTGGTTGCTCCACTGTGTTCCGTCATAACTGCAACATGGTGCAGCAATGTGTTGCCCTTATTATCAATAATTCGATGCAATCTAGGCAATGGTATTTTCTGTTGCTTCACAAGACTGAAGATCTCTTTCTGGCGATGCATGACGGCCACATCCAAAATGCTCTGCCCCTCATCATTGAGCTGCTCAATAGCATGAGGATGTTATTATATTATCTCCCCAACAATCTCTTCTATTCCATATCTAGTTGCAATCAACAATGGGATCTCCTCCTTCCTACTTAATGATGACTTCGTTAAAGAATTTTTGGCTGTTGAACGTTCTTCTATATCTTTTCCAAAGTGTTGCCCTATGATAGCTGCGCTAAGGATGGACAGGCCATCTTCCGATCGCTTGCTGTGAATTGACAAAAGGCGGTTTTTATAAACCACGCATTGTTTTGGTTTGGAACGGATTAAAAACTCCACTATTTCTGCCTCACCAAATTCAGCAGCTGTAAACAATGGGGTTTCACCGTAGTTATTTTTAATGGAAAGCAGGTCTGCACAACGTTCTGCCAAGAGTCTTACAGCCTCATAATTCCCATAGATGGTTGCCTCGTGAAGAACCGTATTTCCAAATTTGTTTTGTTTCACTAGAAATTCTTCCTCAGTTACAAAAAATGCTCTTTCCTTCACTATTTCAAAGTAAATCTTTAAGTGGTTGCTCTTCGTTGCTGTGCACAGCTAGATGAAGTACAGTATCCAAAGAGTGCGTAACTGGAGAGAAAAAATATTCGAAATGCTCCTGATAGTAGTCAATCATGCTTTTCCAATCTCCACTCATGGCTGCTCCATAAGGTTTTTCAAGTATTATCTGAGAACCCATACTTGCTCTCTACACAAGATTATGTAACTATTTGTTAATGTACAATCTCAACTCATACTAACTAAACCGTGAGGTGAAATTCGAAGCAAATTTATATTAACTAAGAAATACCGATCATTAATATAATGGAAAACAAAATTAGGAAGTAAACACTGAAACGGAACTGTAGGTATATCATGCACGTTCATACCTTTTAGTACTCGAAATGCTCCTCTACAGCTAGCTCTTTGTAAAATCAATTTCAACAAGAAAACTTGTTTTCGGAGAGGTACGTACAAAGAAACAATCTAGCTTGTACTTTTTCTTAATTAAACCGTTTGAGACCCTATATATACAATCATTCAAAGAATGGTTTCTTGTTAAAAAAAAAGTAAATTAGTATCTGTGTTTTGCTTGTTCAGTTTATAAAGTGAAACTATGACGAGAATATAGTAAAGCTAAAGTTTTATTTATTTCTTTTATAAGAATATAATAAAAATATGTTGATTTTTTTTTATGAATATTGAAGAATTATATAGAGTTGGTCATCTAATGGATGGAAATCCGGCATGGTAGCATATTACAGGTATTTATTACTCCAATCTGCTACACACTCTCTATTTTTTAATAGATCCATACAATTACGTATAAAACTAGGTTTAAAGAAATGAATCCAAGATGCTGTGAAATAAAAAACAAAAAATCAGGGACGATTGCTTCTAATAAGAATTAGCTTTAGTATGCCAAATTATAATCTATATTAATTATTCCATAAAAGAGTCCTTGCCATACCTTTCGCTTGAACTTTTTTTTGATCAATCCCTTCCATTAATGAAACAAATCATCCAATAAACGAGTTATGTACCATGAAAGTCCCCACTATCAGTAGTTTCTGACCCGGAAATACAAAATGAATAAATATATTCCTGCATCATGATAATTGTTTTTTAATTAATTACTCTGCTTTTTGTAGCTTAAGAACTTGGTTGATTGATCACTATAAAAATAAATATATTAAGATTAGACTTATGTCAGAATTTTTTTCCTTAGTTCAGTTTAAAAATTTATAAAAAAAATCTTATTATCCTTATTGTTTTTTTATTAAATTAATAAAATTAGTTATAAGATAATGATGGGCATGCATAAATTTTTAAATTCAAATAGGTTTCAAGTATTAAGAGTTAATTTAAAATTATTTAATGAACCTCATTTAAAAATTTAAGATTTTAAGTTGAAATAATTGATGTGGAAATGATAAAGGGGTAAATTGTGAATCTAATAAACAAATGATTGGTTTAAAATGGAAAGAGTGATTTTTCTATCAGCTTGTCCGAAAATTGCTACACTATTTTGGTCTATGTTTGATAGAATGAGGATCCATATTATAATTAGAGAGCAATAAAGCTAGCTCCATTAGATGATAAAAGATTTCTACTTTTGACCCATTAATTTAGCTAGCCTCCATCTGCAGATTTTTCTTTTTTATAATAATCGAAATTTTATAAATAAAACCGCATTATCATTAAGACAATGGTAATTAATTAGGTTGAAAAGTAGTCTTTGCATAGAGAGAAATGGAAAACTCAAATATAAAACAATTAAACCAAAAGATATTCAGCAGTTATTTGTCCAGCATCAGATTCTATCGGACTTCTGTAAAGATCCATCCCTGTATATGAGAAATTATTGTCCACAGTGTGCAACAATAGTGCTAGGTGGTGAAGGATTAGTACTGTAAACACCGCATTCCAATCGGTTTTTTGTTTTCAAAAATTAGTTTATTTCTTGATGTCCAAATGCCCCATAAAATGCCATGCGAAAGCAAAATAATTGCTTTTCGTTGGAATATCCCGATCACCAATGCACTCCAACTTTGTAGTAACAAGTCAATAGACTGATGCATATATACTCCAGCTGCAGTCTAACGATTTTGTGAACTTCATCCACAGTTTCCACACATCATCACAGTGCAAGAAAAGATGAGCTACGTACATCTTCGGTACTGCTATGACAAAATGAACAATTACTTTGACCAATGTCTATCAGATTCCTGTGGAGAAGAAACTCCCGAGTGAAGACTCTATTCTGAAGCAACATCCAAATGAAAACATCTATCTCTGGAGGATCCAGTCCTTGCCATAATAGAGAGGAGTGTTAAATAATATTTATGTAGTCTTATTTATTAAGGGTAGAATAGTACTTTCAGTTTGACCTATATATACTTTATTTGTATTTAGGTTAAGACTATGCATTCATAATATACACATTATTCAGAATTCTAGCCTCCTTTCTCTATTTGATCTCAATTAATTTTACATGGTATCAGAGCTGGTTTTATGAAACGAGGCTTAATCCCAAGAACAAGTTCGCGTCTGCAAAATTTGGTATTTCGTCAGTTTCTGCAATTATTTTGGTATTTCGTCTACCCTTCAGCTTTTGCAATTTGGTATTTGTGTTCAGTTTCTGCAAATTGGTTTTGTGTTTTGGAGTAATCGTATAATTTTGAGAAGATATTTGTTTAGTTTCTGCAATCTCTGTTCAGTTTCTGCAATTTGGTATTTTGTTTTCCGCTGCTTTTGCATTCTGGTTCTCTGTGATTGTTAATTATGGCTACTGAAAGAGATGATTCGCTTCAGTCTGTGAGTGTGAGGTTGGATGGGAAGAACTATTCGTATTGGAGCTATGTAATGCGAAATTTTCTTAAGGGTAAGAAGATGTGGGGGTATGTTAGTGGAACTTATATAATACCTAAGAATGTTGAGGAGGGGGATGCTGTTTTGATAGATACATGGGAAGCAAATAATGCAAAGATCATTACTTGGATCAACAATTCTGTTGAGCATTCGATAGGTATGCAGTTGGCAAAGTATGAGACAACAAAAGAGGTTTGGGATCATCTGCAAAGGTTATTCACGCAATCAAATTTTGCAAAACAGTATCAATTAGAGAATGACATACGAGCTCTTCATCAGAAGAATATGAGTATTCAAGAGTTTTATTCTGCTATGACAGATCTTTGGGATCAATTGGCTCTTACAGAATCAGCAGAATTAAAGGCATGTGGTGCCTATATTGAGCGTAGAGAGCAGCAACGATTGGTACAGTTTTTAACAGCACTTCGCAGTGACTTCGAAGGACTTAGAGGTTCAATTCTGCATCGTACTCCACTGCCTTCTGTTGACTCTGTTGTCAGTGAGTTATTGGCTGAAGAAATACGTCTTCAGTCTTATTCTGAAAAGGGAATTCTTTCTGCTTCAAATCCTTCTGTACTAGCAGTACCTTCTAAGCCATTCTCTAATCATCAGAACAAGCCCTACACAAGGGTTGGCTTTGATGAGTGCAGTTTCTGTAAGCAGAAAGGTCATTGGAAGGCTCAGTGTCCTAAGTTGAGACAACAGAATCAAGCTTGGAAGTCTGGCAGTCAATCACAATCTAATGCTCATCGACCACCTCAGGGTTATAAACCACCACACCACAATACTACAACAGTAGCTTCCCCAGGCTGTATTATCGATCCTAATTCTTTGGCTGAGCAATTTCAGAAGTTTCTCTCCTTGCAGCCACAAGCAATGTCCGCTTCTTCCATAGGTCAGTTGTCTCATAGTTCCTCAGGTATGTCACACTCTAAATGGGTCTTGGATTCTGGTGCTTCCCATCATATGTCTCCAGATTCCTCATCTTTTACCTCAGTGTCCCCTTTGTCCTCCATTCCTGTTATGACTGCTGATGGCACTCATATGCCCTTAGCAGGTGTTGGTTCTGTTGTCACACCTCACTTGTCTCTCCCTAATGTTTATCTTATTCCAAAACTCAAATTGAATCTTGCGTCTGTTGGTCAAATATGTGATTCTGGTGATTATTTAGTCATGTTTTCTGGTTCTTTTTGTTGTGTACAGGATCTGCAGTCTCAGAAGCTGATTGGGACAGGTCGTAGGGAGAATGGACTATATATTTTGGATGAGTTAAAAGTGCCAGTTGCTGCTGCTGCCGCTGCTACTACTACTGCTGATTTGTCTTCCTTTCGTTTGAGTCTTTCATCTTCTAGTTTTTATTTATGGCATTCCCGTCTACGTCATGTTTCATCATCTCGTTTGAGATTTTTGGCATCCACAGGAGCTTTAGGAAATTTGAAAACGTGTGACATTTCTGATTGTAGTGGATGTAAACTGGCAAAATTTTCTGCTTTACCTTTTAATCGAAGTATTTCTGTTTCATCTTCACCATTTGATTTGATTCATTCTGATGTATGGGGACCTTCTCCTGTTTCCACAAAAGGAGGGTCTCGATATTATGTCTCTTTTATTGATGATCATACTCGTTATTGTTGGGTTTATTTAATGAAACATCGTTCTGAATTCTTTGAGATATATGCAGCTTTTCGAGCTCTTATCAAAACTCAACATTCTACTGTGATCAAATGCTTTAGGTGTGATTTGGGTGGGGAATACACCTCTAATAAATTTTGTCAAATGCTTGCCTTAGATGGAACCATCCACCAAACTTCATGTACAGATACTCCTGAACAAAATGGTGTAGCTGAAAGAAACATAGGCACATTGTCGAAACTGCTCGTTCTCTCTTGTTGTCTGCTTTTGTTCCTAGTGAGTTTTGGGGAGAAGCTGTTCTTACTGCTGTAAGTTTGATTAATACAATTCCATCTTCTCATAGTTCGAGTCTATCTCCTTTTGAAAAGTTATATGGGTATGTCCCTGATTATTCCTCATTTAGAGTCTTTGGTTGTACTTGTTTCGTTCTTCGTCCTCATGTAGAACGCAGTAAGCTATCCCCTCGAACCGCTATTTGTGTCTTTCTAGGTTATGGTGAAGGTAAAAAGGGGTATCGTTGTTTTGATCCAATAACTCAGAAACTTTATGTGTCTCGTCATGTTGTCTTCCTTGAGCATATACCTTTCTTTTCTATTCCATCCACTACTCATAGCCTGACAAAATCTGATCTTATTCATATAGATCCTTTTTCTGAGGATTCTGGTAATGATACCTCTCCCTATGTTCGATCAATTTGTACTCATAACTCTGCAGGTACTGGTACTTTACTCTCTGGCACACCTAAAGCTCCATTCTCATCTACAGTCCCTCAAGCTTCATCTGAGATTGTGGATCCACCTCCACGTTAGTCCATCCGCATTCGTAAGTCCAGAAAACTACCAGATTTCGCTTATTCTTGTTATTCTTCATCATTTATTCCTTTTTAGCTTCTATTCATTGTCTCTTTGAGCCCTCTTCCTATAAAGAGGCAATTCTTGATCCGCTTTGGCAGCAAGCTATGGATGAGGAACTTTCTGCTTTGCATAAGACAGATACTTGGGATCTGGTTCCTCTACCTCCTGGTAAGAGTGTTGTTGGTTGTCGTTGGGTGTATAAGATCAAGACTAATTCTGATGGGTCTATTGAGCGATACAAAGCTAGGTTGGTTGCAAAAGGATACTCTCAATAGTATGGCATGGACTATGAGGAGACATTTGCCCCGGTTGCAAAAATGACTACTATTCGTACTCTTATTGTCGTAGCTTCGATTTGTCAGTGGCATATTTCTCAGCTTGATGTTAAAAATGCATTATTGAATGGAGATCTTCAAGAAGAAGTTTATATGGCACCCCCTCTTGGTATTTCACATGACTCTGGATATGTTTGTAAGCTTAAGAAAGCATTACATGGTCTCAAACAAGCACCCCGTGCTTGGTTTGAGAAATTCTCTATTGTGATCTCGTCTCTTGGCTTTGTTTCTAGCAGTCATGATTCTGCTCTTTTTATTAAGTGCACTGATGTAGGTCGTATCATTCTGTCTTTATATGTTGATGACATGATTATTACTGGTGATGATATTGATGGTATTTCAGTTTTGAAGACAGAGTTGGCTAGACGATTTGAAATGAAGGATTTGGGTTATCTTCGATATTTTCTAGGTATTGAGGTAGCATACTCACCTAGAGGTTATCTTCTTTCTCAGTCGAAATATGTTGCAGATATTCTTGAGCGGGCTAGACTTACTGATAACAAGACTGTAGATACTCCTATTGAGGTTAACGCAAGGTACTCTTCTTGGGAGTTTGGTATATCTCACCATCACTTGTCCAGATATTGCATATGCTGTTCATGTTGTTAGTCAGTTTGTTGCTTCTCCTACTACTGTTCACTGGGCAACTATTCTTCGTATTTTGCGATATCTTTGGGGTACAGTTTTTCAGAGTCTTTTACTTTCATCCACCTCTTCTTTGGAGTTGCATGCATACTCTGATGCTGATCATGGTAGTGATCCCACAGATCGCAAGTCTGTTACCGGGTTCTGTATCTTTTTAGGTGATTCTCTTATTTCTTGGAAGAGCAAGAAACAATTTATTGTTTCTCAATCACCCACCGAAGCAGAATATCATGCCATGACATCTACTACCAAAGAGATTGTTTGGTTACGTTGGTTACTTGCTGATATGGGAATTTCCTTTTCTCATCCTACTCCTGTGTATTGTGACAACCAGAGTTCTATTCTGATTGCTCATAACTCGGTTTTTCATGAGCGCACTAAGCACATTGAGATCGATTGTCATCTTACTCGTCATCATCTCAAACATGGCACCATTGCTTTGCCTTTTGTTCCTTCTTCCTTGCAGATTGCAGATTTCTTTACCAAGGCGCATTCCATCTCTCGTTTTCGTTTTCTGGTTGGCAAACTCTCGATGCTTGTAGCTGTCGCATCGTGAGTTTGAGGGGAGATGTTAAATAATATTTATGTAGTCTTATTTATTAAGGGTAGAATAGTACTTTCAGTTTGACCTATATATACTTTATTCGTATTTAGGTTAAGACTATGCATTCATAATATACAGATTATTCAGAATTCTAGCCTCCTTTCTCTATTCGATCTCAATTAATTTTACAAGGAGAACTGTACAGAACTTGGGTAAACAACTCTGTCAATTAATTTGCTGCAAGTGTTAACGGTGAATTAACCTTCCTTGTGATTCTGCCTCCCATACTCTAGTGTCCTTTTTATTCAAAATAAATTGAACCCCACTTAACATATGCACATAATTCTGGACAGTGAAGTTCTCTAAATGGTGAAGGAACAAATGTAGGGAGAAAAATTTAACAGACGTGAGGAAGAGGGGAACAGATTTGAGGAAGAATAGGAGAGAAAGCAGGAATGCAGAGAAGGAGGACAGAATAATATTTCCTTTCTTTTATAAATCCTATTCTGTTACAACTGCCTTTATATATAGGCTTGAATAGAAAAACGAGAGCAGGATCTCGTGCCTTCTGGATTACAAATATATAAAAACGGTGCGTATTAAGTAAAGTAAAACTTAAGTAAGTAAAACGGTGACTTCTCTTTTAAATGCCTTTCCCTTGTTGAACTTCCTCTCTTGATCATCCTGCGATCCATGATTGCTTGTGGCTGTAACAGGGGCTCTCTGGGTCCATCTGGTAAGCTTTTATGCACCACCCTATTTCCCACACTCTTTTTCAATAGAGAGACATGAAAGACTGAATGGATGTTTGACGAGGATGGAAGGTCTAGCTTGTAGGCTACTTCCCCATTCCTCTTGATTACTACATACGGGCCGTAGTATTTAGCTGCTAATTTGTGGTGATGCTGAAGCATTGATTTCTGTTTGTAGGGCTGTAATTTTAAGTAAACTGAATCGCCCACTTGCAGGACCCTATCGCTTCTCTTCTTGTTAGCCAATTGCCTTATTCTGTTCTGGGATTGGACTAGATTTTGTTGTACCGTTTGTAGCATTTTCTCCCTTGTTTGAAGATAATGATCAACTGCCTCTACTGCTGAATCTTTGGGGAAATATGGTATGTGTATTGGAGGTGAAAACCCATATAGTATTTCGTAGGGGGTGAACTTTGTAGCTGTGTTGAAGTTCGTGTTGTACCACCATTCACTCAAAGCCAGCCATTTACACCATTGTGAAGGAACTTCCCCTGTCATACACCTGAGATAGCCTTCTATGCACCTATTGATGACCTCAGTTTGCCCATCCGATTGAGGATGATACGCTGTGGAGTAATGAAGGTTGACCCCTTGTAGGCTGAATAATTCCTTCCAAAACTGACTAAGGAAAATGGAGTCTCGATCGCTTACTATGGTCGCGGGCAATCCATGCAGTTTGTAGATTGATTCCATAAAGATCTTGGCGACTGTGTGGGCTGTATAAGGGTGTGAAAGTGCCATAAAGTGTGCATATTTACATAACCTATCCACCACTACAAATATCACTTCCTTGCCCTCTGATTTTGGTAGGCCAGTTATGAAATCCATGCTAATGTCTGTGAAGGGTGCAGCTGGAATTGGTAAAGGCTGTAACAATCCTGGAGTGGCCACATTCTTGGTTTTGTATTGTTGACAGGTTGGGCACTCTCTCACATATTGTCTTATTTGCTTTTGCTGTTTTTTCCAGTAGAAAATGCTGGCAACCTTGGCTGTTGTGACTGTAGACTCAGAGTGTCCCCCCAAGGATGTATCATGGTAAACATTTATGAGCTGATGCTGGAGCGCTATATTGTTCCCCACCACTAGTTTCCCTTTCCTGAATAAGCAATTGTCCCTCTCTTTGTAATGAGGGTGTGTAGCCGGGTCTCTTGTTAAGTCTTGGATGATGGATTGAATCTTGCTATCCTCCTCCCAAGATCTTTTGATATTTGCTACTAAGGGAATCGACACGGTGGACAATGCTAAGGCATTAAGCTCACTGTTGGTGACTCTAGAAAGAGCGTCTGCTGATACATTTTCTCTTCCCTTTTGAAATTCAATTCCATAATCGAAGCCCAACAGTTTTGACAGCCATAAATGTTGAGAGGGAGAAGATAGTTTTTGGTCCAGCAGGTATTTGAGACTCACATGGTCTGTTCTGATCTTGAAAGTCCTACCCTATAGGTACTGCTTCCACTTGGCTACTGTCTACAGAATGGCCAACATTTCTCTTTCGTAGGTGGACAACCCTTGCTACCTTGGCCCCAACGCCTTACTGATGAATGCTATGGATGCCCCCCCTGCATTAAGACTACCCCAATACCCAATCTTGATGCATCCGTCTCGATGATAAAAGGCTTGCTCATGTCAGGTAGGGCTAAAACGGGAGGATTAATCATTGCTTTCTTTAAGGTTTCGAAAGCCACATTTGCCTCTTGGTCCCACCCCACAACATCCTTTTTAAGAAGTTTCATGAGGGGACGACAGATAATGCCATATCCTTTTACAAATTTTCTGTAATACCCCGTGAGCCCTAGGAACCCCTGTAATTGCTTGATGTTCTGAGGTAATGGCCACTTCTTAATTGCTTGTAACTTTTCTGGTTCGGTAGCCACTATTGCCTTAGAGATGACATGGCCCAAGTACTCTACCTTGTCATCACCGAAGACACATTTTCTTTCCTTTGCTACCAGTTTGTGTGTTCTGAGTATTGCAAAAACTACCTGTAGATGCTTCATGTGCTATGTGTAAGATTTGCTGTAAATTAAAATGTCGTCAAAAAAGACTAGAACAAACCTCCTCAAATGAGCTCTAAACACTTCATTCATCAGGCTTTGAAAGGTAGCAGGGGCGTTAGTAAGACCAAATGGCATCACTAAAAACTCATAGTGTCCGTTGTGTGTTTTGAATGCTGTTTTGTGGATGTCCTTTGAGCTCATCCGAATTTGGTGGTAACCAAAGCGTAAATCAATTTTTGAGAACACTGCTGCCCCTGTTAACTCTTCCAGCAGCTCTTCAATTAATGGAATGGGGAATTTATTTTTGATTGTCAACTTGTTGAGAGCCCTATAGTCGACACACAGCCGCCAGGTAAGGTCTTTTTTCTTCACAAGCACGACAGGGGATGCAAACGGACTGTGGCTTGGTTGGACTGTTCCAGCACTAATCATTTCAGAGATCATTCCTTCCACCATATCTTTCTGTAAATTAGAATACCTGTATGGTCGTAAATTTACAGGTTGGGCTCCCTCCTTTAATGGAATGGTGTGATCTTCGGGTCTATTAGGGGGTAGCCCTGTCAAGGGGATGAACACGTCCTGGTAGAGACGGATTAGATTTTGTAGGGCTTCCTTTTCTTCTTCATTAAGATTTTTCCCCATTAGCAATGCCTTTTCCCCCTCTATTTCCTGCACCAGTAATAAACTACAGAGGCTAATACCTGCTATTCCACTATTGCTGCCCAGTAATCCACTCAATTGCCTATATTGGACTGATTGTAACCTTACAGGCTCATTTCCCTTTAATGTCACTCTCTGCTCTTGCCAATCAAAACTCATCCACATACTCTTATAGTTGCACACAATGTCTCCAAGGGTAGCCAACCATTGAACACCTAAGACCATATCATAGGCATCCAGATCCATCACAAAGACATCTGTCACAAAAAAATACCCTGCATCTTCCAACTGAAGTTTTTGCATATGGATAAGCATAACATTTTTCCCCCATTGGCTGCCTTAATTGTTACTGGGTTGATAGGAGTTTGTTTGCACTGTAATTTGTTGGCGACCTCAGTATTCATGAAGTTGTGCGTGCTCCCTGAATCTACCAAAATAAAGATAGGTAGCTTATCCACCTTTCCTGTCACCTTAAGAGTGTAACAGCCTGGAACCCCTTCTAAGGCATTCATGGAGATGTACGGGTCCATGTCTTCTGATTCCTCCATCTCCCTAACAGACTCTAATGCACCATCTTCGTTCTCATCCTCATCTCCCACCAAGCAAATGGAGTAAAGCCTTTTTGTTCTACATTTGTGCCCCGGAGTGAATTTGTCGTCACACCAAAAACACAAACCTTTTGCTCTTCGTTCTTCCATTTCAGTACTCCTGAGAGTTCTGGTTGGTCTTCTCGTAGGATGAGTAGTAACTGGTGCTTGAGGGGTGGGTAATAATCCTGGCAATTTAGAGGGTGGTGTATCGTGAGGGCTATAAGTTTTGTAAAAAGGTGGTGGTTGAGTTGTCCTGTTGTTGTTGTTAACAGGTATGGTGGGGTGTTTGGTTGACTGTTTCTGGAATTTCTTATAGAGGTTAGTGTTCTCTTGCAGGCGGGATAAGTTATAGGCTTGTTTAAGGAATTTTGGTTAGAACATCTTAACCAAATTTTTTATTTCAGTTTCCTATCCACCTAAAAAGAAGATCAAGGCATACCGTTCATCAATTGCTGCACGATTCCACAGAATGTCAAAGTCCTTGATGTAAGTTTCCAAATTGCCCTCTTGTTTCAGATCTTTGAGTTCTTCTAAAGGGTCCTTATGGCCGCCAAACCTTCTACAGATGGCTTCCACATACTCATTCCAAATCACTACCCTGCCACCATTGCTGCGCATGAAATTTTGATGCCAATACAGTGCCATGCCGTCCAAATAATAAGATGCTAGTTTGAGTTTTTCAGCGTCAGGGACCTCTTCTATCTCAAAATATTGGTTGCATTTATACAACCATTTATGGACGTCTTCCCCTTCGAAAGATGGAAAATCGCGCCTAGGCTTATGAAACTTGTAGTGTCCCCCATACTGCCAATCATTCCTACCTATCATACCTTCTTGATTGTTGCGTGAGTGCTCTTGGTTAGAGCTTGTCTCCCCTGTAAGTAACTGTAGTTTCTGCAGTAGTGTATTCTATTGAAGGGAAATACCAGAAATGAGCTCCTCCAACCTTAAAAGTCGGGTGTCGCTGGACAGCTGCTGTTGCCCTTGTTGTTCAAACATTCTTGCCATCTTGTCATTCCATTCGGCTTGTTCCTTGTTTAGCTGTTGCTATCGCCCCTTCTAACTTCTTCATATCTTGGGACCTTGTGTCATGAGCCATTGTTAAGGTCTGAAGATAAAAGCTCTGATACCACTTGGTGAATGAACAAATATAGGGAGAAAAATTTAACAGACGTGAGGAAGAGTGGAACAAATTTGAGGAAGAATAGGAGAGAAAGCAGGAATGCAGAGAAGGAGGACAGAATAATATTTCCTTTCTTTGATAAATCCTATTCTGTTACAACTGCCTTTATATATAGGCTTGAATAGAAAAACGAGAGCAGGGTCTCGTGCCTTCTAGATTACAAATATATAGAAACGGTGCGTATTAAGTAAAGTAAAACTTAAGTAAGTAAAACGGTGCGAATCACTTGTAACGGTAACTTCTCTTTTAAATTTCCCTGTTGAACTTTTTCACGTAAAGCTTACCTGCAACACTAAATCAATTGATATTTCCTCAACCTTTACCAGTGGCAGTGTACCCCATGATAGCAATGGGAACAAACCCGCAAAAGATGTGTAACTGCAGCAGCGCATGATCACTATGTAAGTGAAAAGTCACCACGTACAAAGAAAGAGAACCAATCATATTCTATTCAACAAAAGTATACATCTTACTAAGAAAACCACCAAATGACGTTAGTAACAGTTTCATGCCAAAGTAAGAACAGATTTCTTCTCTTGGTGGAATTCTTGACTTCAAGATCGAATTTATGCTTGTTGGGTGGTTTTGATTGAGATTAGAGGGACAATTAAAGATGTAGGGTGACTAAATTGGGAGTTTAAAGGTGTTTTTGAAGAGAAATTCTTGCGTGGAAATTGATTCAATGTATAGATGGTGGCCATTTCTTGAATTTTGATTTCCAAGAAACAGAGAAGGTTTTCTGGAAACAGAGTATCAAAGATAGGGAAAGGTACAGTTACAACGGCTCAGCAACAACTTTAGAGCTGTTTAGTATTAATTATTTTTTAAAGTATTATTTACTTAAAAATATATTAAAATAATACTTATTTTATTTTATTTTATTTATTAGAATATCAAAATAATTTGAAAATATAAAAAAAATTTAATTTGAAATAAAAAAATTTAAAACTTTTTTAAAAATTCTTTTAAAATACAAAAACAATAAGTTTTTTTGTATTAAAATTGTAAGGTACAGTCTCTCAGCAACGACAAGTTAAACTTTGTCTTAAAATTGTAAGGTACAGTCTATAAATAGTACGCAGTTTTGGAAATTGCTCCCATTTTGCCTTAAGATTTTTCTTTGACGATGGAAGGCAAATGTGTTCTCTTTATCTAAAATAACCTTTCCTTTTCAGTTTTCACATGTAGCAAATGGCAATGCAATTAGGCAACACAGTATCCGGAAGCAAATCTAGTCTTCAATATACATATAGTGCATAAATCATTGGCTAGTCATGGTTGTGCATTGTGTGCAAGCCTTTGAGGCATCTGTAGGTGCAAAAGATATGTCAGCAGACCAAGTAACGTTATAATTAGCATAGAAAATAATACCTACATTGCATACAACAAATTAAGTGTGCTGCACGGCCCTAGAAAATGAAAAAATATTGAGAATATTAAGGTGTGTGTCTGAGACAGGATTCAACATCCCATGTGAAGATATCTGAACTAAGCGTTGGCGCTAGTTGCCCAAGCACTGAGGAGGTGCTTGGGTTGCTCAAGCACTGGGGAGGTGCATAAGCTATCCCAGTGCTACCCAACCCAAATGCTAGCGTTGGTGCATGTGCTAGGTGCACAGGCGTCCCAAAACACTTGGGTGAGCCTAAACATTGGGCGCTTTCATGAGCCCTTGGTGCTTAGGCATGGTCCAACGAGAACGATGTGTTTTCTATAAACGGCACCACTAATAAATTAGAAAAAAAAAATTCAGATATAAAATGGGCTTTCCATGGTTGGTCCTGGGTTGGTGGAAATGAGCTTGAATTGAATGTAGACCTTTGTCTTTGAATTTAGTTGTTCTTGAAAAATTAATTTTCATACTAGAACAGGGACACTTTAATGTTTAAGTTAATAAACATAAAAGAAGAGAAAAATGTATCAGAAGAGAAAAATGAAATGGAGTAGTGAGTTCGAATGTGTGTACGGCCTAGCCTCGTTTGACTTTTGTGTGGCTTGTGTGTTATCTAGTGCGGCTTTTAATGGCGAAGTGTAACTTTTTGTGGCCCAGATGAGATTCGGCTTGTATGATAGTTTGAACTTCACCAAAAAATTTAATGACTACAAGCTATGTTGAATGATTCCAATCAGAAATTGTTTTTTCAAATGAACAAACTCTCGATAAAGTGTAATTTTTTTTATTACTTATCCAATGGTCTCTTCTATTTTATTTTTCCAAATTTTTTGGTAAAGTGTAATTTTTTCAATTTCAATATTGATGTCGCACCAGAAATTAGGAAGAAGTTTAGAATGTAAAAATGGATAAGAAATCACCTTTTCTGGAGAAGATGAGTTTACCGTGTGTAGAAGAACAACTCAAAGAGAATGAACATGCTGCAACAACCACCAAATTTGTAGGAGCTTAGCTATCCAATATTCAAAGTTTTGAAATCAAACAACATTGTATCTGCTGTTTAAATTTTGAACTCATCAGATATACATGCACATATGTAAGACAACAATTAGCATTATCCTTTATTTAAACCCTCTGTACATGCACATATTAAGCAACGAAAATACAACAGTATTCAAGCATTCTTCTTTAAAGTTTCTGTCAAGTTTTCATGGTATCAGAGCCCCTAAAAAGACAAATGTCACTACACCATTAAACAGTTTTACCGATGGACTAATTTCGTCGGTGACAGGAATAAACTCCGTCGGTAAAATAATTACCGACGGTTTCACTAACGGAACACGTCTGTCGGTATAATAGTCGTTGGTAACTCCCCTTTTCGTCGCTAATTCTGTTGCAAATAAAAAAAAACCACCCACCGACGGAATACCGACGGTCTTACAGACGGATACGCGCGCCCAAAAAAAATGTTCCCGCGGGAACATTACCGACGGAATAAATCCGTCTGAATTGTCAACGGTAATTACCGACGGATAATCCGTCAGTAATTATGGCATCGGTGGTAATTGTGTGGCAACTCTTTGTGAAATACCGACAGAAATTATCCGTCGGTAAAGCCGTCTGTATTTAATCACCGACGGAACTTATCCGTCGGTATGTATTTAAAATATATAAAAATAATAATTTATTAATAGTAAAAAAAGCTTAATAAACAAATAAAATTGGATTAAACATTAAAAATATAAAAAATAATGTTAAACAATATTCATCCAAATATTCATAGCAAATTTAATGTGAATGTGTTTAAAAAACAAAATTAAACTAGAATAGCGGCGGAGCTGGAGGAGGAGGAGGCTGGTTGTTCCCGGGACCGTACGGCCAAAAAGGAGCTGCACAAGTATCATCACCCATCTTTGATCTCATCTCCATGACTATTTGACGGAGCTCATCATAATTCGTCGAGAGTTGTTGATATTGTTGTTTCAAGGCAATGAACTCCTCAGACTGGGTGCTCGATACTGATGGAGAGCTCCCAACGGTTGAGACACTACGAGCTGAATGCAAGTTTTCAACCGTAGTGTTGGAGAGCCCGTAGACCTGATTTTTATCGGGTCCACCAGACGATCCCACCTCCATCCACAAATCTGGATCGAAATCTGGATGGGTCGAAGGATTGTCCCCATATCTCTCCCTCAACCAGCTATTATAGATCTCCTGATTTTTTTTAAAAAAAATCATCATATGCAATTCAAGATGCAATTCAAGAAAATAATAACTTACAAAATAAAATGAATGAATGAACATACCACGAAGTGCTGAGCACGGTTGTCCACGAACTGCTGCACCCCCTTTTGGCGGTCTTGACTCCACACATGCGTCTCTACAAACAGCTCCATTGGACTCATCTCACGTCCAAGAGACGCAGCCTGTAAGGAAAAAATAGGTTGAAAGTTAAATATATTATAAGGAATGACAAATTAATTAATGATATATTTCATTAAAATTAATCTTACCATCCGCTTTGCATGTGCGCTGAATGGGATGGATCCGCCAGTGTGCGTGGTCACCGAACCATGAATTTGTCGGTTCCGGTTGTCGGTGCCGGACTGTGAGCGCCGTGAGAATCGCTCTGAGGTCACGTGCTCAATATAGGCCGTCCATATTTCCCCCGAGATGAATGGCGGTTTGAATTCCCACCAAACCGCCACCTCATTCCATCCTTCAAGACCGTTATCCCTCGCATGTCTTTTTGAATTTTTTTTGGTGTCATACCAAAAATCACGCAACCTACTTCCATAGTAACAAATTAGAATTTAAAACATAAAATTATAAAACAAAAATAAATATTATTTTCAATGTTACCTAGTTGCCGCGTGATTCTCCCATACCCTCCTCACAACATTGTTGTTCGCCCTATCCCACTCAAATTTGTTCTGTGTATATAAATAATTCATATAAAATAAAAATAGTACAAAATATAAAATTATAAAAATCATTTATTAAAAATAAGCTGGAAATTAAAAATTAACACCGACCTGAAATCGCTTAAACCATGCATCGATATTAGGTTTCCACTCAGGATGTCTGGAAACCTGACTCCATTGAAACAATGAAATCTCCATCGACGATTTAAACGCCAATGTTATAGCCCTTGCAGCCTCAATGTTTGTGAACCTGAAATTAAATAAAAGTAATAATATTAATTAATTGTTCATAAATTATGTTATAAGTATATAAAAAAAAACTAAAACCTAAACAAACTTACATTGAGAGAGGTCATCCTTCCATTGTGCCTGGTACTTGCGGGTGAATTGACCCCGCTGTGAAGGCACACCGCCTCTGCGCTGTGAAACCGCGCTAGAAGAGGCAGCATCACAAGTTGGCGCAGATTCCTCGCCGTGATCAGCACCTAAGGATACGTCATCCTCGCTGCTAGAAGAACTAGCTGCAACCGTCTGCTGACGACGTGCTGTAGATTTCATTCTACGCATCTACACAAATTTATACGAATAATTACATAATTAACTTTGGTTATTTAAAAAAAATTCGACAGAGTCTCCCCTATACTGGGAGGTCCTAAATTATCGACAAAATCATATTACACTTCCAATTTTATTTCACATCCCGATCCAATCATCCTGGATCTCAGCCCAACTCATCATAATCAACACAAAACATCTTATTCAATAACATCATATAATGTAATTCAAGTAAAAGAATCGATTTCAACTATGAACATGCATTGTTAAATTGGTACTTAGAGTTACAAACATTAGATTAAAGTCATACATTCAAATTTACGGATTAATATTACATTTCAAGTTTTAGGAGACAAGACTCTTAATTTATAAATAATTACATGTAAACAATAATATTCTAAAATTAAGGTAAACTAATTAAATTTAATTCTATATTTCAATTAACATTTAAAACATAAATTCAACAATAACAATTATAGCAATACAAACAATAATATCCTAAATTAAGATAAACTAATTAAATGTAATTCTATATATAAATTAACATTTTTAACATAAATTCAACAATAACAATTATAGCAATACAAACAATAATATCATAAAATTAATAAATAAAATGAAAAAACTAAAAAACACTATACAAAACAACATAAACACAAAACAAACAATACACAAAACTAAAAAACACTATATCAATTCAAAATAAATTTAGGAATAAAAAATACTTACCTTAATAGTGTGTTGAATTTAAGATTTTATCTATAAACAATACACAAAACAAAGAACACCAAAAAAAATAATCATAACTAAAATAAAAAAAATACAAAGATAAAGAAAAAAGAATACATATCTTTTAAAACTACCACCAAAACAATAAAATCTCTTCCAAAAGCCAAATAGAAACGGAGAGGAGAAGAGAACTGGAGAAGAAGAAAAATGGAGAAGAAGAGAAACGGAGCCGAGAGGAAACAATGAAACAAATGGGGAACGGGGGGGTTTTATATATCAATATTGCCGACGGAATTACCGACAAACATTTATTGTTGTCGGTGTCATTAAATTCCGTCGGTAATTCCGTTGGAAATTAATTGAAATGCGCACCAAAAAAGTTCGAAAATCCCGCCAGACTTTTCGATCCGTCGAAAAATCCATCGGTAAGTGTGCCGACGGACTCGTGTCTGACATGCGTGCACTTGGGGATGTGCGTAATCCGTCGGTAATTTACGTCGGTAAAGCCATCGGTGATTCCATCGGTGATAGTGACACAATCCCGTAAATTGTTTTCAACTCTCTATGAAATACCGACGGGTTATAGTCAGTCGGTGATTCCGTCGGTGATAGTGGTACAAGCCCATAAATTTTTTTCAACTCTCTGTGAAATACCGACAGTTTATATTCCGTCGGTGATAGTGGCACAATCCCGTAAATGTTTCTTATTTTTTTGTGTATCCCTGTCACAAAATCTTGAATTGCAATCTTACAGCACACACAACACAATAACAAGGGCTGACCATTAAAGAAGAATAAATATTTCATGTTCCAAAATATTACATTATAAAAATAAGGCTTTAGTTAATCAGAATTTTCATCTTCGTCCTCAATTGAATTATTATCATCAGCTTCATCGAACTCTTCAATTTCGTTATCATCTTCTTCAACAACATTCTTTTTTCCACTAGTAGAGCTCAGAACATTCAACTCCTCTGCGTCAACATCAACAAGACTATCGTTGAAAACACGAAAATTCAAATTTTCTTCTAAGTCAATCGAAGGAGCAACTCGGTATGGTTCAACCAACTCACTAGCTTGAAAGACTTCATCTATCACACTTGTGTCTTCGTTCTCATCCTGAACAACCTCGACACGACCCTTGGGTTTTGTTTTTAAAACGGATAACCAATCAACTCTTGATCGATCCTTTCTAAAGGAAGGGGTGTATGTGTAATAAACTTGTTGGCATTGCTTTGCGAAAACAAAGACGTCGTTTACGTTGTGGTGTCTAGCTTTTGAGTTGATTTCAACGAGACCATAGTGAGGATCTACTCTTATTCCTCTGTCAGTTGTGTCATACCAATAGCATTTGAATAAAAACACTCTATTTTGCTTGCTATGATATTACAGTTCGATGACCTCTTCCAATCTACCGTAGTAGTCAAGTTCAAACTCACTAGAAGTCGATCCCTTAATACAAACACCGATGTTGTATGTCTTTCTTCCATGCCCGTATTCTTCAGTATGAAAGACATATCCATTGACAGAATACCCGTTATAGCACTTGACTTTTCTTTCAGGGCCCAGGGTTAGTAAAGACAGTGAAATGACAGCACTACCTCCCATTTGATAAACCTTGTAAATTAAAAACAACAATAATCAATAAACGTATATTATCTAATATTGATGTACAATTAATTACATTGCAAGAGATAATGAGTTTGTGATAGGACTTACATGTGTTCTAAACCATGTGGCAAATTCTTCATCTTGTAATTGAAAGATCTAGGATTCGGTGAGCTGTGAGTTATTGGATAGTAAGTATCGTCGATGTTGCCTGCAAGGTTGTTCCAAATTATATGAGTGTATGGTATCACAAAACATAAATAGTACACTCTTGACAAAGTTTAAGTCGAACATCTACTTACTTAATAAAAGGTCTCAGCTCATCACAGTTAAATAGGACATAATTGTGTGCTTGTCTGAACTCTATTTTAGACAAATATCTTCCCCTCATGACATTTTTAGGTGTGGGTCGTCCAGGATTGGAGAATATTGACAAGTTCCCACTTGAAGGCACTTCACCACCATCATCATGTTGTGGAACACGGTTGATCCTCGTTCTCAAATGAGGTTCGAAATGGTATGAGATAAATGTTGAGATCTCCTCAACAATATAGGCCTCACATATTGACGCCTCAACATGCGCCTTGTTCTTAACCATTTTTTTAAGATTGAACAAGTATCTGCATATATATATATATATATATATATAATTAATAAAAAATTATCAATTAAAAAAATAAAAATAAAAACATTTAATTATGAATTACATAGCTCCTGTAATATCTAACCTCTCGAATGGATACATCCATCTGTACTGGACCGGTCCTCCAACTTTTACCTCAAACGGTAAATGTACGGGTAGATGCTCCATTGAGTCAAAAAATAATGGAGGGAATATCATCTCAAGTTTGCATATTATCTCGATGATATTCTTTTCAAGCCTTTCAATGTGATCAACATTCAACTTGCTGGAGCATATATCTCTGAAGAAATGACTGATCTCCGTTAGTGCATCCCATATCCCCTTTGGCAACAAATCACGAAAAGCTAATGGGATGAGTGTTTGCATAAACACATGGTAGTCATGACTCTTCATTCCATATAATCTTCATTCCTCCGTATTAACCAGCCTTGATATGTTCGAGGCATGTCCATCGGGGAAACGCAGACTCTTAAGCCATTTGTAGACAAGTAGTTATGCGTTTTTCTCTAACATATAGCTTGCTCTTGGTTTTGCGACCCGTGACCCATCATGAACCAACTCTATATTTTTACGGTTACAGAATAGCGCTACATCCAATCTAGCCTTGATGTTGTCATTTTTCTTCCCCTTCACATCCATGACGGTGTTGAAAATGTTCTCAAACACGTTCTTTTCAATGTGCATGACGTCAAGGTTATGGTGGAGAAGATTGGTCTTCCAATAAGGAAGCTCCCAAAAGATACTTCGCTTCACCCAATTATGGGTCAAACCAAAACCAGGAAACTTCTGCTTACTTGATTGGAAAGACGCGGGGGTGCAACATCCTTTTCAACTCTGCCAACAAAGAAATCATTTTTGTTCTTTCTATACCTGTGATTCGGCGGCAACAAATGACTGTGACAGTAAAAAAAAGAAGCTTTACCCCCGTTTGTTAGCGTGAATGCCTTGTTGTTCTCCATACAGTATGGACCAAGGTTGTCAATTCCGTTTCGGTAGGTGTTTCGTTTTTTCAATTGGAATGGAATGTTTCAGTTTCGGAGTGTTTCGGCGTGCTATTTTGGGGTTGTACTATTCATATATATATATATATATATATATATAACAAACATAATTCAAATTCAAGATAAATTAATTATAAATTATGCAATACAAACACAATGCCAAACAAATATAATTTCAAAATTTAAAATATTTCTAAATAGTCAAGATTAAATAGATCTTTAACTTAAAGTAATTCAACTTAAACAAAATATCAAAATATTATGAAAGTAAAATGTTTTAACACAAATATTTTAAATATAAAGTTAGGTCAATGTTATCAAGGCTAATGGAATCTAAAGCATCCCTTGTTTTGCTCAAATTCCTATAAAGTATAAACATGAAAAAAACAATGTGAATATAAACTATATATATTAGTGATAAATCTAATTTTAAAAAATTAATATCATTGTTAATGAAAATAGTAATAATAATTTTCAATATTATTATCAATATCATTGTTATTGAAAATAGTAATGAAAAAGAGCTTTTTATAATTGGGTGGTTTAATTAATTAAATTGAACAAGGTTCAATTTGATTCAATGGCTTTTCAAGAACGGAACGGAACATGTGGAATGAAACCGGAACGTTCCGGGCGGAATTTAGCCGAAAAATCCGGAACGGACCGAGATTTAAAATGAGATGAAATTTGTTTCGTTTTGTTCCGTTTTTTGAATTGGTATGAAATGTTTCGGCCATTCCGGGCGAAACAGAATGGAATTGACAACCTTAGTATGGACATGCTAGCTTTCCATGCGTGCTCCAACCAGAAACCATTTCATAAGCTGGGAAATCATTGATAGTCCACATCAAAGCCGCTCTCATAACAAAATTCTGTTTCCTCGAGATGTCATAAGTCAAAGCTCCAGAGGACCACAACTGCGTCAACTTATCAATCAACGGACGAAGACAAACATCTATATTCCGCCCCGGACTGCTCGGACCTAGTATGACCATAGATAAAAACATGAACTCCGGCCTCATACACATCCCCGGTGGCAAGTTATAAACCGTCAGTATGACCGGCCAACAAGAATAAGGAGCAGCAAATGACCCGAATGGGTTGAATCCGTTTGTACACAACCCAAGATGCACGTTCCTTGATTCAACTGAAAAGTGAGGATGCACATTGTTAAAGTGTTTCCGGGCTTCACCGTCAGAAGGATGAACCATCACTCCATCAGCTGCATGGTGTGATTGGTGCCATGTCATGTGCTCAGCAGTCCTTGGTGACATGAATAACCTTTGCAGTCTAGGTGTGATTGGGAAGTATCTAAGTTTTTTATATGCCACGAGAGTCTTCCCTCTACCAGTTCTGGGTTTGTAACGGGAATGCCTGCATGTCATGCACTCGGTCATCTCAGCATTTTCAAGGTAGTATAACATGCAAAAGTTAGGGCATATATCAATTTTCTGGTATCCTAAACCGAGGGGTTTCATCATGGACTTGGCAACATAGAAGTTCTCTTTCAGCCTGTTCCCTTCAGGTAAAATGCTTCTCGCCCATTCAATAATCTTGTCGTAACTGACCTCACTCAACCCGTGATCTGACTTGATGGTGAACACCTGTGCTACGGCTGATAATTTACTGTGGTTCGTGCAGCCATCCCATAATGGTTCGTCAGAATCTTTCAACAGATCAAAAAACCATGCTGCATTTGCATTAGGTTCTTCTTCTATGATTGGACATTCCCTGACATTACCTTCACTCATTCTCATTGCATCCATAACCATATTCCTGTAAGGATAACTGTTCTCATTTCCAACTTCATGCATGTTGCTAGACTAGAAGTTGGCCCAACCACCTGTTCTTCCATGCTCTTATTAGGAACAAATAGTTCTCTGTGTGCATACCAACACAGGTAATCCTCCATGAACCCTTTGGTTAGAAAATGCATCGTTACAACATCTTGATGCAGAAACTTTAAATTTTTACACTTCCTGCATGGACACCTAATACCGCCATTAGTAAAATTCCTCGGAATAGATGTTGCGAAATTAATAAAACCCTCGACACCATTACAATAATCCATCCTCCGCAATCCTTGGGGTGAGTCCCGATACATCCATGAACAATCATCCATGACTAACATATTTACAAGCAATGCATAAATCAAAAGGTCTTATTTTCCGGTTGTAATGGGGCTAAGGTTAAGATGAGGTAAAAGAGAGTAAAAGAAAAGGTTCAAACCAAAGAAAGTAGAGCATTCTGAAAAATGATATTTCAAACAAGATATTTCATCAAAGCACATAAATTTTCCATCTTTAATCACCAATGCTTAGCTTCTTTTGATTTCAAGCTTTTTCAACATAAAATCTTAAGAACATAAAGGAACACTTTTTTTTTTCTTTTTCTTTGTTCTTTTTTCTTTTTTTCTTTTTTTTTTTACCTTTGGCAACTTTGCCCATCTTTTCATCAAGCATCACTTCTTCTTTCTTTTCACATAATTTCCAACCATAATTCCATGAGATATTATAAGTATATGCTCTATTAATCCTTGGCCAAGGGAAAAGGAAAACATATAAAAAGTTAAGGCTTATACATGGATAAATCAAAGAAAAGATAAACAAGCTCAAAAGGGGCTCACTAAGGATAATATGCTTTATGTTGGCTTTTTTTTTGGCTCAAGTAGTTAAAATTTCTAATGCCTTTATCATCTTCATGTATATATGTAATGCGAAAGTAATCTCAACAAGATATGAAACAAGTTCTAGAGATACATATCATTGAAAGAATGCACACTCAAAGAATATAATGTTGAAGGCTCAAAAGCTTGCATTGATATAACACTATAAAGTCAACATGGCATATTCTCAAAGTCAATCCCTAAACAAATTAAACCTTAAAATTTGCATGCATACTCCTTCATTTGATTTATATCTTCATCTATCTCAACTAATTCTCATACATAATACTCGTATTCTCAAAAACCAATGGGAGTTCAAAAGATCAAACATAATTTATTTATTTTTTTTGAAAAATAACAAAGAAAATAAAAATTAGAAAACCAACATTCTCCCAATACCCCCACACTTAAAACACAACATTGTCCTCAATGTTGAAATAAAAGCAAAGGAATAGAAGAGAATGACAGAAAATAAATTAAAATGCGAAAAAATAAAAGATAAGGAAAAAGAAAGCAAATCTGATTTTTTTTTGTGCTGGGTTGCCTCCCAGTAAGCGCTTTTGTTTTATGTCATTGGCTTGACATGTGGCATGCTCATTCTTCATAGATTGGTTCAGCTAACTTTACAGAAGCGGTGAGTTCTGCCATCCAACCTTCATAGAAAGGTTTTAAACGATGCCCATTGACCTTGAGTACTTTGTTGGTTTCTAAACTTGTAATTTCAACTGCACCATAAGGAAAAACATTAGAAACAACAAAGGGTCCAATCCAACGAGAGCGTAATTTTCCAGGAAAAAGTTTCAAACGCGAATGATAAAGAAGGACTTTGTCTCCAACATGAAACTCCTTTCTTGTAAGCATTCGGTCATGAAGATTCTTAGTCTTTTCTTTATAAATCCTTGCATTCTCGTAAGCATCATTTCGAATTTCTTCCAACTCTTGCAGTTGCAGTTTTCTTGCAATCCCAGCAGCATCATAATCCATGTTACATTGTTTAATGGCCCAAAAAGCTTTGTGTTCAAGCTCCACCGGTAGATGACATGCTTTCCCATAAATCATTCTATAAGGTGACATTCCTATAGGTGATTTATAAGCAGTCCGATAAGCCCAAAGTGCATCTCCAAGACGTAGACTCCAATCTCGCCGGTTAGGTTGCACTGTTTTCTCTAAAATGGACTTGATTTCTCGATTTGAAATTTCAGCTTGGCCATTCGTTTGAGGATGATATGCTGTGGAAGTTCGATGAGTCACATGATATTTGCGTAGCAATGCTTCCATGGAACAATTACAGAAATGAGTGCCACGATCACTAATGATAGCTTTAGGGATTCCAAACCTGTCAAATATGTGAGTCCTGACAAAATCTAAAACAACCTTAGCATCGTTAGTTCGTGTGGCTTTCGCCTCAATCCATTTGGACACATAATCAACAGCAAGAAGAATATAAAGATTGCCAAATGAAGAAGGAAATGGACCCATAAAGTCGATACCCCAAACATAAAAAAATTCACTTACAAGAATATTCGTTAAAGGCATTTGATTCTTATGAGTGATATTACCTGTTCTTTGGCATTTTTCACATGATTTGCAGAAGTGATATGCATCTTTAAAAATAGAAGGCCAATAGAAACCACTTTCAATTACCTTGTGGGCTGTTCTTTTTGCTCCAAAATGCCCACCACAAGAATGAGAATGACAAAAAGTGAGAATGGAATGAAATTCATCTTGTGGTACACACCTCCTAACTACTTGATCCACACAAAATTTCCAAAGGTAAGGATCGTCCCAAAAATAATATTTAGCATCAGCTCGTAACTTATCTTTTTGGGGTTTAGACAAACCTGGAGGGAATTCTTTGGTGACTAAATAGTTTACCAAATCAGCATACCATGGTCTTGTAGAGGAATGCAACATATACAACTGCTCATCAGGGAATGTCTCTCTTATTGTTTCGATCTGTATATCCTCGGTCCTCAGTCGGCTCAAGTGATCAGCCACATGGTTTTCAGCACCTTTTTTGTCTTTGATCTCAAGATCGAATTCTTGTAAAAGCAAGATCCACCTAATCAGTCTTGGTTTGGACTCCTTCTTCTTCAAAAGATACCTGAGAGCTGCATGGTCAGTAAAAACAATGACTTTTGTACCAAGTAGATATGACCTAAATTTTTCAAGAGCAAACACCACTGCAAAAAGTTCCTTTTCAGTTGTATGGTAATTGCATTGTGCTCCATCCAACATGCGAGAAGCATAGGCGATAACATGCAAATTCTTCCCAATTCTTTGCCCAAGCACAGCTCCTACTGCATAGTCACTCGCATCACACATTATCTCAAAAGGTTCATCCCAATTTGGTGGTTGGATGATAGGGGCAGATGTGACACGTCTCTTAAGCTCATCATGGGCATCTTTACATGCTTGATCAAACACAAAATCCACTTCTTTGGCTAATAGTTTGCACAAGGGTGTTGTAATCTTCGAGAAATCTTTGATAAAGCGTCGATAGAAACCTGCATGGCCTAGAAAAGAACGAACTTCCCTCACGCATGAGGGGTAAGGCAATGATGAAATAACATCTATCTTAGCTTTATCAACCTCTAATCCACGTGAAGACACAACATGCCCAAGAACTATTCCTTGTTCTACCATAAAATAACACTTTTCATAGTTCAAGACAAGGTTAGTTTCAATGCACCTTTTCAAGATTAAAGATAAATTTTCTAGACATTTATCAAAAGAATCACCATACACCGTGAAATCATCCATAAAAACCTCGATTATTCTTTCAACATAGTCAGAAAAAATACTCATCATGCATCTTTGAAAAGTTGCAGGAGCATTACAGAGACCAAAAGGCATTCTCCTATATGCATATGTACCAAATGGACATGTAAATGTAGTCTTTTCTTGATCCTCAGGATTAATAACAATCTGATTGTATCCACTATATCCATCAAGAAAGCAATAAAAAGACTTACCTGCTAGGCGTTCAAGCATTTGATCCATGAATGGTAATGGGAAATGATCTTTGCGTGTAGAAAGATTGAGCTTTCTGTAATCAACACACATTCTCCATCCACTCGAGATGCGAGTAGGAATGAGCTCATCATTTTTGTTTTTCACCAATGTGATTCCGGTCTTTTTGGGCACCACATGGATTGGCGCGACCCATTTACTGTCAGTGATGGGGTAAATGACTCCTGCATCTAACAGTTTCAAAATTTCAGCTTTCACTACCTCCATCATAGGCGGGTTCAACCTCCTTTGCATTTCCCTTGTTGGTTTTGCATTGTCCTCCAATAGTATATGATGCATACACATTGAGGGACTAATGCCCTTGATGTCGGCTAAAGTCCATCCAATGGCCGTCTTGTGATCACACAACAACTTCACAAGTTTTTCCTCTTGCATACTTGTCAAACCTTTTGCTATGATAACGGGAAGTGTATTGTTGTCGCCAATGAATACATACTTCAAATTATCGGGCAAAGGTTTTAATTCTAACTCGAGGGCCTGTAAAATAGATGGCAAAAGCTTTTTATATGAGAGTACTAAATCAACAAAGACATTACCATGGGGAACGGTTTGCAAAGCTTGTAAGGCCAATACTGATTCATGCACGTTTTGGGGAACACACACGTGCCTCTCCATCTCTTCTATCTTGGTGAAATCATAGCCATAGCTCAAAGCTATGCTTAATCCGTCTTCGCAATCAAAATCATAAACTTGTTGCACACACTTATCAATTTGGTCATAGCATGTGATAGAATAAACATTGCTATAAGGATATTTCATTGCATCATGAAAATTGAATTCAATTTTTTCATCTCTTACCTCCATAGACAAGGTATCCTTACCACAATCAATCTTTGCGTTGGCGGTTTTCAAGAATGGTCTCCCAAACAATATAGGAGTGTTGGTTGATGAATCACAAGAATCATGTTCCATATCAAGAATATAAAAATCACATGGAATAACCAAACTATCAATCTTGACTAGGACATCTTCTATCACACCAAGTGGGTAAACAAAACTACGATCCGCAAGTTATATTACAATGCTAGTTTTATTCAAAGGCTCAAGACTAAGAGAATCATAAACATGTTTAGGCATAACACTAATGGATGCACCAAAATCGCACAAGGCTCTTTTAAAACTAGCATTACCAATAACACATGGGATAGTAAACGCACCTGGGTCTTTTTGTTTCAAAGGCAGATTCTTTTGAACAACGGCAGATACAACTTCACCCATACTTATCGTTTCATGACCTTTTAGTTTGAAAGCTCTCTTGGTAGTACACAACTCCTTCAAGAATTTGGCATACTTGGGAATTTGCTTGATAGCATCAAGCAAAGGAATGTTGAGTTCTACTTTCTTGAAAACCTCTAAAATCTCTTTTTCTTTGTCTTCTTTCTTTGACCTAGAAGAACTCACAGGAAAGGGTGGAATTGTTTTAAAACTGGAATTAATTGAGTAAGGAGTTACCTTTGGAGTGTTGGTCTTTATTTCAGTTTGTGGAGGAGGAGGATGTTCCTTCTTTGTACTCAATTCAGTTTCTATCTCTTCTTCTTCCTCCATCTCAATTTGTTTCAACCTTTTCTCTTCAAGTTCTTTCCCACTTCGCAGCATGATTGCACTAACATTCTCTTTTGGATTTAATGCTTGGGAGGGCAACTTTCCATTCATTTGTGCTTCCAATTTCCCTACACTTGAAGCTACTTGCCCCATTTGCTTTTCCAAGTTGTGAATACTTGACCTTGTTTCCTATTGAAAAGACATGACATTTTGTTGCAAGGTAACAGTATTAGAAGCCAAAGTTTTCATCATTTCACGAAGATCATCATTGGGTGACGACCCCACAACATTGGAGTTTGTGAATGGAGGAGGTTGTCTTGCTTGATAATTCTGTTGGGATTGAAATCCATGGGGATGGAACTGTCGGCCTTGATTGCCTTGTTGGGATGGGTTGCCGTAGCGTAAGTTGGGATGATCTCTCCATCCGGGATTGTACGTGTTGGAAAAGGGATCATATTTACGCTGGGGTTGTCCGTTGAATGTTCCATCAATTGCATGAGCTTGTTCAATGTAGTCTTCTTGCATTGTTGGGCACATATCCGAAGCATGTCCTTGTAAGGAGCATATGCTACAAACTTTCACCTGCTGCACATTTCCACAAGCCAAAGAACGCACAAGAGAAGTAAGATCATTAACTTTACTTTCAAGGTTAGAAATACTTACCTCATTTACTCGTTTGTTGGAGAAGTCTCCACGAGTGCCAAATTGTTTTGAGTTGGCTGCCATGTTTGAGATCAATTGGCGTGCAGCCTCGGGTGTCTTATCTACCAATGCCCCTCCACTTGTAGCATCAATGATACTACGGTCAGTAGGCATCAATCCTTCATAGAAATATTGAATGAGCAGCTGATCGGATATTTGATGATGAGGACATTGAATGCAGAGTTGCTCAAATCTTTCCCAATATTCGGAGAGTGTCTCTCCATGAGATTGCCGAATCCCACATATTTCTTTCCTTATGTTAGCAACTCGAGATGCTGGGAAATACTTCTCAAGGAAAATCTTCTTCATAGCATTCCAAGTTCCAATAGATCCTGGGAGAATAGAGAACAACCATGCCTTTGCTGCCCCCTTCAAAGAGAAAGGAAAAGCTTTCAACTTAACTTGTTCTTCATCAACTCCATTCGGTTTCATGCCAACACAAACCATATGGAACTCCTTGAGATGAGTATGAGGATCTTCTCCTGCAAGACCATTAAATGTTGGTAACAAATGTATAAAACCAGATTTGAGCTCAAAGTTTACATTATTGTCAATGTTTATGCACAATGGCTGATTTTCCACATTAGGAGCAGCAAGCTCCTTGAGTGTTTGTTGTCGTGCAACCGCCATGGTGTTGAGGCGAGCTTCCTTTCTTAACCTGCGTAAAGTGCTTTCTATTTCAAGATCAACCTGCACTTGAATTTGATTAGTAGAACGGGTCACAGGCATAAATTGCTAAGAAAACTCAAAAGAAAGTAACCACACAAGAGATCGAAAACAATGCAAATTGTACGAAAATCCTACGGTAGAAAACTAAAACTGCCTAAAAACACTAGAAAACAGTGGAATTTGGCCTCAATAAGGTGGGGCTAGTGATTAATCACTAGTCCTGTTCAGAACGTCGTTTCCCTTCAGGAAACAAAAGACCGATACCTAATTCCACCAAAAATTCGTTTTTGAACAGTACCGCTGCCGCAAGTAAACAGTACCGTCACAAGCAAAAATTCTGTTTCTCTCTTTCTTTCTTTTTTTAATCACAGCAAATAAAAATAACAGTACAAGCACAAGAATCAACTAAAATTACTTCCCCGGCAACAGCGCCAAAATTTGTTGCGATGTCGCGGTCGCACAAATTAATTACCCTAGCTTCAAACACAACACACAAGATAGTATAGAGCAAGCAAGGGGTTGATCCCACGAGGAAGTTTCAAGTCAGATTTTTATGTTGTACGTTATGTAATTGGGGGGATTTGGTTTGTGATTATCTAAACTATGGCAGCAATTAAACTAGCAAACAAAATCAATTAAAACCGAAACTTATCAAGAAAACAAACCTTGGTCGCAAGCACACATCCACCAACGGAAATTAGAACCGATCTTTGAAACGAAAATTGCAGTTTATGTTCTGAAATTTTATCTTTTCTTAACGTTGATTAATTAACGGATCCGCCGTATAACTAATCCTAACCAACAAACAATCAAAGTGTCCGCACTAATGATTCAATTTAATGGTAGCTTTAAGAACTAGATAATTTCATCAAGATTAACATACAAGCTGTCCGCAGCTTGTGTCACTTTGTTCAAATGTTCTCCCTAAGTTCAATAACGTAGTTCCGCCACAATTATCAAGCTTAGTTGCTTCACAAGTTCATATATCACAACTCCGGTTTTTATATTAAACTTAGCAATAGATTGTTCACAACAATAACTTAGAGTCCGCTCTAGCAATCATCAACAACAATCATAGGAAATATGCATAGGAAAACAATCATACTCATTCATAACATAAACTGAAAATAAAAGGAAGAATAAATCTCACGGTTCTTGAAATCCGAAGGTTTGTTGTGTCCTTGCAACCAAGAAAAGAGCTTAGCCTTGCATAACTATTGAACAACTACTTCTAAAGAATGAAAAGAGCATGATTTTTTGGTTTGTAGAGGAGAGAATTTGTGTTTATTCTCTGTTGGATGCTGCCTCCTTCTGCTCTCCCTCTTTTCTGCTGGCTGCTGCCTCCTTCTCTCTTTCTTTTTATATGCTAAGAAACCCTAGTCTCTATTTTACAAAATAGTCCTTCCTTGAGTTGGCAGTTTACATTTAAGTACTTCAATAACTATTTTTCCTCAAAGGAGAAATAGCCTTGCATGAAATCTTCAAGCTCTGACTTAGAGGAGCTAAATTGCTGATATAAAAACTTGGATGTCGGTTTAGATGCTTCGGAATGTAATTTGGACTTGTTTCTTCACGAAACCTGTTTGCTGGCAGAATTCAGTTGTCATCTTTGAAAACTCATATCTCCCTCATATGACCTCGTTTTTGGCTGAACTTTGGAGCGTTGATAGGTATTTAAGTAAGAAATCCACGAAAATTGCGTTTGAATTAATTGGACTTCTATAGCTCCAGATATTAAATTTTTAATGGCCAAAGGTCAACACTGGCAGAATGCGAGATTTGACTTTGCAGGATGTGATTTCCATGATCTTTCTCTTTTTATTTTTCTTGCATTACATTTCCAGAAAGGTATGGATGTTATCTTTTTAGTGCCACTGGAATCACTTCATTTCGATCTCTAGAACTCACGCTCTGCACAAAACATTGACTGAACATCAAATCTGCCAATTACCTCCAATTTACTCCCTTTTGCATCTTTCATCCAAAAGTGCCTTCAAAACATAAAACAAAGAATATCAAGGCATTTTATATATAAAACATGGACAAAACATTAGGTAGATGTGGGTGAAACTATCGAATAATATGGTTACATCAACACCATTACAATAATCCATCCTCCGCAATCCTTGGGGTGAGTCCCGATACATCCATGAACAATCATCCATGACTTCTATTGAACCTCTATAAAACATAACAAAAATATTGGTTTTCCCCGACATTATCCAACAAACTAAAACAACACTTATGTTAAATATTCATTATCAATTATCAACTATCAACGTTCATACATACAAATTTATACATATATAAATTTACAGAAATCACAACTTCGAAATAGAATTGATAACAATTAAAAAAGACCCGTTAAACAAGCTATTAATTATTTATTTCATCACAACACATTTAATTCGGTGTAATTCAAACAAAATTTCAACAATTTACAAACAAATATAATTTGACAAAATCTAAAACAAACTATAACAACTACAAAATTATACATTCATACTACAAGTTTCTTTGACAAATAACAATCAAACAAGTACGGTCCTCCAACAAAATACATATACTAAAAAAACAATAAAATTCACATTTAAATGTTAAAACTAAAAAGGATAGATTTACTTACAAACAATGATAAAATCTACAAGAAACAGATATTGAGACCACGTACAAAGTATAAGAAACTTGAGTGCTTGTGTTGAGAATAGTGGAGAGTTGGGATGGGTGGTTGGCTGCAGTTTGGGAGGGGAGAGGTGGGATGGGAAAGAAGAAGAAGGAGAAACAGAGGAAGAAAGTGTCGGCAGAGGGGTGCCTATATAATGGCTTTTATCGATGGAATCACCGACGGACTGTATCCGTCAGTCTTTCCATCGGTGATTCCGTCGGTGACAGTGCCACGTCATTGTACGACTATCTCAGTTTGAATCCCTTGGTCATTTCATCGGTAAAATTGTCTGAAAAAACTCCATGTCACCACACCGTTGCATCTTTCCAAACGAACTTTATAGGCCGTCGGCGATCCGGTCGGTATATACCGACGGTATCTCCGACGAAAATATTTCGTCAGTATATACCGACAGATTTTGAGACGGAATTATTTCCGTCGGTAATAATTATCGATGAAAAAATTCCGTCGGTAATTCCGTTGGTTTTCGCTGGTTTTCTGGTAGTGTGTCTTCTCTTTTTTAAATTCTAAAAGGCATTCTCCTCCTCAAACTCCACTGCTCCTGCTAATATCCCAACCCTCTCTAATCTCCCATTCACTATTACTGTTAAACTACACTCCTCCAACTATCCTGTGTGGAAAGCTCAAGCTTTACCATACTTTCGCGGTCATGACCTTTGTGGATATCTTGATGGCACGATCTCTATTCCACCAAAAGAAATCGATTTCTCTGACTCCACCACAAGTATCCTTCAAAAAATTCCAAATCCTCAGTATCAATAGTGGCTTCGTTAGGATTCCTTAATCCTAGCCACCATCAACTCCTCCCTCACAGAAGATGTACTCACGCAAGTCATGTCCTACACTACCTCACGTGAGGTATGGCTTGCACTTGAGTGCAATTTCTCCTCCCTTTCTCGTGCTAAAGTGATCCAAATTTGAACTCAATTAGCCAATGCCAGAAAAGGCGCATTGACAACTAATGAGTTTTTCCTCTCAATCAAGAGAATGGCTGACGAGCGTGCCCTTGCTGGACAACCTCTCACAAATGATGATATCATCACTTATATTCTTGCTGGACTTGGCCAGGAGTATGATTCCCTGGCCTCCATAATTTCCTCACGGCTTGATCCTGTCAGCTTGGAGGAACTCTTTTCTCTGCTTCTCATCTATGAATCACGGATCAATCATAATAATCAACCCCTTCAAATTGTCGCTTCTGCCAATTTGGTCACCACACCACCCCAGCAATACAACCGCCAACCTGGAACATTTCAATACTCCAATCGTTATCGGGGTAATTATCGTGGTTGGGGATGTGGAGGACGTTCTCACTTTCATGATTCCAACCAATCACAATCTCTTATCTGTCAGGTATGCTTCAAACAAGGCCATAGCGCTCACAAATGCTATCATCGCTTTGATTTATCTTATCAGACTCCACACAATTCCAATAGCCAACCACAAGCACTACTTGCTGCACACTATCTGCAACCGGATAAAGAATTGCATCCCGACACAGGAGCCACTCATCATCTCACTAATGACATGAACAATATTCATGTTCCCCATGCAGGCCATGATACACAAGATCATGTTCAGGTGGCTAATGGTGCAGGTCTGAAAATTGTGCGCAGTGGCACTTCTACTATATCTTCTCCCTCTAAATCATTTGTTCTTAATCAAAATTCTGCTTGTTCTTGATATTTAAAAAAATTTGTTATCTATTCAACATTTTTGTCTAGACAATAACGTTTTCTTTGAGTTTCATGCCTCTTTCTTTATTGTGAAGGACTACTCGGGGACTATCCTACATCGCGGCCCCCTCGGTAATGGACTCTACAACTTCTCAGCTTCATTAGCTCATCTTCAGCCACAAGCTTTCTCTAGTATTCGTGTGTCTTCCCAAATCTAGCATCGTCGTCTTGGACATGCTTCATTTCCAGTTATCAATAAGGCTATTTCTTTACCAATTCCACATAAAACTCGCTCCATCTGTTCTGATTGTCAACTAGTCAAGAGCCATGCTATGCCCTTTATAAATATGCATGTTTCAGTTTCGCAACCTTTAGAATTAATATATTCGGATGTTTGGGGGCCAGCTTCTACATTATCCACTTCTGGTGCACGCTATTGTATCAATTTTTTAGATGATGCTACTAAATGTTTATGGCTTTTTCCATTAAAACTCAAATCTGACGCATATCAAACATTTCTCAGTTTCCAATCTGCTGTCGAACGCCAGTTTGGCAGCAAAATTAAAGCTTTTCAAAGTGATTGGGGGGGGAGAATACCGAAGCTTAAATACATATCTACACAATCAAAGCATTAACCATCGAATAACTTGTCCCTATACACATCAACAGGCTGGTTCCATTAAGAGACGTCATAGGCAAATTGTTGAAGTTGGACTAGCCCTGCTTGCTCACTCCAATTTGCCTCAAATTTTCTGGGAAGATGCGTTCTTAATTGCAGTTTTTATTATTAACAGACTTCCCACTCCAATCTTAAATCATAAATCTTCATATGAAATGGTTCATCATCAAAAACCTGATTATAATTTTTTACGCACCTTTGAATGTGCATGTTGGCCCTATTTACGTCCATATAATCGCCATAAGCTTGATTTTCGATCCAAAAACTGCATTTTTATTGGGTATAGTATTGGTCATCGAGGTTACAAATGTCTAGATGTCTCCACGGGCAGAATTTTTGTTTGCTGTCATGTTGTCTTTAATGAAAATCTATATCCATACACCGCACCTAAACCACTCAATCCTTCATCAAATACTACTTCTGTTACTCTACCATCCAATCTCAATTTATCTTTTGCAAGTTCTTCTTTTTCTGCAGGTGCCACTCCACCATCTACTGCATCAAGCACTCTGCATATGGCCTCTTCATCTGGTCTTCCACGTGATCATTGTGTTGGTTTGATCTCTCCTGCAATAAATATCACTGAGCCTCAAAATACTGATAGTCCACACCAAGTTCTTTTACCCTCTACCTCTGCTCCACCAACGTAAAATTGGCACCCGATGACTACAAGAAGCAAAAACAACATACATAAGCCAAAATTACCATCTGATTCCCACGTCAAATATCCCATTCCTAAAGCCCTTCTGGGCACATTCCAAACACCAGAGACATAACCAACTTGCTACACAAAGGCTGTTAAAAATCCAAACTGGAGAACTGCTATGAACACAGAGTTTGATGCTTTACTGCAGAATGGAACTTGGAATTTGGTTCCCAAACCATCCAATGCTAATCTAGTTGGATGTAAGTGGGTATACCGGATCAAAAGCAAAGCTAATGGTGATATTGACAGATTTAAAGCAAGACTTGTAGCCAAAGGTTTCCATCAACAAGAAGGCGTTGATTTCAGTGAGACATTCAGTCTTGTGGTGAAACCAACAACAGTAAGGTTGGTTCTATCATTAGCTGTTTCACATGGTTGGCCTCTTCGACAAATTGATGTCCAAAATGCATTTCTACATGGTTATTTGCATGAAGATGTTTACATAGCTCAACCTCCCGGTTTTATTCACTCTCAGTTTCCAAACCATGTTTGTAAACTGGAAAAATCTCTCTATGCTCTTTGTCAAGCACCAAGAGCATGGCTTTCATGCTTAACAGATAAGCTCCAATCTATTGGTTTTATCAGCAGTCAAACCGATCACTCCCTCTTTGTTTATCATCAAGGTTCCACTCTTATTTATTTTTTGATTTATGTCGATGACATAATCATAACTGGAAGTGACATCGGCTCTATCAACCGAGTGATCACCTTGTTGCAGGGTGATTTCGCAGTCAAAGATATGGGTGAACTAAGCTTCTTTCTAAACATTGAAGCTCTCCGCACTGATAATGGTCTCTATCTATCACAGAGACGTTATATTTTAGACCTCTTGATGCGTAGCAAAATGGACAAAGCCAAACCCTGTCTTACTCCAATGTCAACCTCGTTGCCATTATCAAAATTTGTTGGCGTTGCATTCCATGATCCCTCTTTATACCGAAGTATTGTTGGAGGGCTTCAATACCTTTCATTTACTCGACCTGACATTGCATTTGCAATTCATAAAGTTAGCAAGTTTATGCATAATCCTATGGAGATGCATTGGGAAGCAGTCAAACACATATTGTGTTATTTAAAACACACCATTTCTCATTCTTTACTAATACAGCCTACTGCCAGTGTTACTTTACAAACATTTAGTGATGCAAATTGGGCGTCCGATCTTGATGACAGACGATCCATTGGCGCCTATGGTGTATACTTGGGCAATAATTTAGTTTCATGAAGCTGCAAGCAACAGCAAACCGTTGCTCGCAGTATTATAGAATCCGAATACAAAGCACTTGCCATTAATGATGCAGCAGAGCTTCAATGGATTAAATGAGTACTCAATGATCTTGGTATTCCATCTGTGCATTATCCCATTCTATGGTGCGACAACATAAGGGCTACTTACTTAACTAGTAATCCCTTTTTTCATGCTCGCACAAAGCATATTAAAATTGATTTTCATTATGTTCGTGACTAGGTTCTTTGTGGGCAACTTAATGTTCGATTTATTTCTTCTAAAGATCAATATGTGGATGCTCTAACAAAACTGCTTCCTTCTGTCCGATTTCATACTTTACGTGACAATCTCAGGGTTCGGTCCCTACCCTTTCAATTGCAGGGGCGTGTAGAAGAACAAGTCAAAGAAAATGAACATGCTGCAACAACCACCACCACCAAATCTGCAGGAGCTTAGCTATCCAATATTCAAAATTTTGAAATCAAACAAGATTGTATCTGCTGTTTAAATTTTGAACTCAGCAGATATACATGCACATATGTAGGACAACAGTTAGCATTATCCTTTATTTAAACCCTCTGTACATGCACATATTAAGCAACGAAAATACAACAGTATTCAAGCATTCTTCTTTATACTTTCTGTCAAGTTTTCACCGTGTGGGTTAATGGCTGGCTACGGGAGGTTTTGGTGAGAGGTTTCAAAAATCTCATACAAAAACAAGCTGATTCCTTCTTTAAATTTAAATTTTATTAAAAATATTCATAATATCCATCCCCATAAATCGGGAGTAATAACCACTGGCCAGGAAGAGTGCCTTGGGCTCTGAATTCTCACAACCACGGAGATAGCTTTCAGAGACCGTTTACATATATAGAATTATAAATCCATAACCATACCATGATGGATGGTAAGCAACAAAACGTTGTGTAGACGTCTAAATTTTGATCCTCTGTATCATCATTATATGATTACAAATGAAGCTCCAAGCATGTCTTTGGCTTTATTCAAATTAAAGACGAGGTTTCACTGAGGTTTAAACTTATGGACTTGGGATTGATGAGGTAAAGATCAGGGGCAGATGTAGAGGAATTTCCAATCCATGATTTATCAGATGGAGGAAAGAGGTCTTGTGTGCTGTTTAAACTCTGGTCTGTGACCTGCTGATAGTGGCCTTTGACACGTTTGGAGTGTAAATCATCACCATAAATGCTAGGATCTGAGGTCACCTCCGGGATGCTGGTCTGTCCTTCAAGCATGCTCACCACTTCTGACATTGCAGGCCTTAGAGATGGAGAAGCATTGGTGCATAAGAGAGCCGCTTTGATCATCCTCTCAGCCTCTTCCTTGTTGAATTCAGACTGCAGCTTTGGGTCCACTATCTCCATTAAATTTTCCTTTTTTTGCAATACATGGGCCTGTGACGACAATTTCAAAGACAAATAAGAAGGAAGCTAAGATATTTGACCAAATGTACCATGTTTTTCATTGAGAACCGATGCCTCATGCGTCATTAATTCAGGATAGCAACAGAAACAGACTGACGATGATTTACCCAGTCAAGAAGACAAACATTTTCGTTCTCTGGCCTGTAACTTGAGTTGCTCTTTCCACTGACAATTTCTAAGGCGACAACCCCAAAACTATAAACATCTGCTTTATCTGTTAGATAGCCCCACAGTGCATATTCTGGAGCCATATATCCTCTGAAATATATTTTTTTTTTAAATGCAGAATTAGTGCCCTTCAGAGACTTGAGGATTATTGCTATCAATAAACTTCAGGAATTAAATTAGTCTCAATACAACTTACATAGTTCCAGCAACTCGAGTGCTAATATGAGTGTTCTCCTCTTCATTGAGCTTAGCTAGTCCGAAGTCTGATATCTTGGCGTTTAGATCTTTGTCCAGTAATACATTTGTACCTTTGATGTCCCTGTGAACAATCCTGATTGCTGATCCTTCATGGAGAAATGCTAAACCTCTGGCTATTCCAGCACATATCTTATACCTTGTTGGCCAATCCAGCATCAGAGCACTTGTTTCGGAACCTGCTCCTAATAGGATTGTTGATAAGATCATTTAACGTTTGCTAGTTGATGCAGTGTTATAAAAAATATTTTTTACTGGAAATTTATCAACAAATGCTACTATGGTTACCAAAAAGTGCACGAGATAGGGAGTTGTTTTCCATGTACTCGTACACCAGAAGCAACTGGTCTCCTTCAATACAGAATCCATAAAGCCTTACAAGATTGGGATGCTGTAAACAAGATATCATGCCTATTTCGTTCACAAATTCACGGTTTCCTTGCCTGGATTTTGGAGATAGCTGCTTAACAGCAATAATAGTACCGTCTGCTAATTCACCCTGCATTGGAAGTCAATCACGCATCTAAATGCTATAGTATTTTTGGGGCGGATTCACCCATGCATGATTCCAATAATAAAATTTTGATAATATGAAAAATTCATTAGATGACAAACCTTGTATACGGATCCAAAACCACCCTCTCCAATCTTGTTTTCTGAATTGAAATTGTCAGTGGCGGCTTTTAGCTGCCTCAAGGTGAAGGAACCAGTTTTCAAATCTAGCCCTTTAAGCTCTGCACGTAGCAGTTGGTATGGGAGGATGACAGTCAGGAGACATATCGTGAAATAATAGAAATGCTTGAACATCATATATCCATGCACTACGCGCATTCTCTAGTGTGATTCGCTTATTTAGAAAATTAAGAGAAGACTCAGTTTGCGGTACAATACCTCGTTCTCTTGTGTTTTTGTCTCCATAGCAGAGCTTCCAATAAATGACACCCATTACCAAGAGAATAAGGAATGACGCTGAAGTGACAACTCCGATCACAATAGGTTTCTTACTTGCTTCCTCAGGTTCTGATATTAAATAAAATTGCAAACGCAAAGAAGGCTAAACATCCCATGAAATGGATAATAAACATTAACGCTGTAAAGACACCCGACCACTATAGCACAGTTCAATTCTCACCTTCACAATAAGTTCTGTAACCTGAAAACCACAGATCACGGAAAGATTCTTAGATGGGATAATGGGTGAGTAAAAGAAGCTTACAGTTACAGTGACAACAAAAATCAGGCTAATCACTTATGCAGATTGGTTTATGAGACACATTAAATGTGTTTAATCTTGTTTCACATTCTCTCAGATCTTTCCTACATCAGTTAGGGGAGGATAAAAAACCCAGAAAGCTCAGAAAATTGAAATAGAAATGAATTCAATGGTGTCCTTCTACTGTATAACTTAAACTCCTTGAAGTCTGTAAGTTTCAAATGAGAGGCAGAAAAAGAACATGTAACATACCTGAACATACGGATATAGCAGAAATTATAAGACCATAATTTCCTCTTATTGGAATGCTAGTACTGCCTTTTCCAGCCCAGTATAATCGGATCTCCAGGGTACGGTCTGTCACAGTGGTGTTGAATGCTATTGTGAAATTTCTGTTAGGTCCTTTGGCTTCCTCTGTAAAGTTAAAATCCTTTTGCACTTGTATTCCCTGGAACAAAGTTTCCTACTCAAAAGGGTTCCTTTGAAAAAAAAAAAAAGACATCCACAATCTCTTCGGAAGGAAAAGGTAATTAATTACCTGAATGTAAATATCAAAAACACGCCTTGCAACTTTGTTGTACAGTCCTTCGTCTGTGAATTGTATCTCAGCAAAGTGGAGTCTGACAGTGTAATCCCCATTTTCTAGACAATATCCATAATATGTGAGAGAGATGGCAGCTCTGCGTGCTGTTGCATATAATCCAAAGTCATCCACAAAAATATTAGAATATTTTGATTGAAGCGTATATTTGTTATCATAGAAATCTCCATCATCCATGAAATCTCCTGTGCTGCTGAATCCCCAGTTTGATCCTGGTCTATTATAACTCCTTGCAGCAGCATTACTTCCACCAGCTTGATCACCTTCATACAAGATTTTCCCATTCTTTACATCTTGTCCACCACAGTTTATATGGAATGAACGATAATCTGCAGCACATAAAACTAGTATACCATTAGACATGTTTCAATTTTCCGTTTTGTCATACTTATAGAAGCATATCAATGGGGAATGAGTTTACTTTACTACAAAGCTTCAAAACTATGATTAGTCACTGGTCAACACTGCATCAAGTGGCTTGCCACTGTCAGATGAGTTCAACTCAATGAATGATCTTCTGTCAACACGTTTTGATGTATAAATTTCCCAACATAGTGACCATGAACTGACCTTATTAGTTTTTCGAGATAGAATCTAATTAAAAAGCTAACAATCATCAATGTCATTCAAACATTGAAGTACACAAATAAATATGGTACATCGATAAACTTTAATGGCACGCTCGGATTTTATGAAGTGCACAAGTTCTTATTATGAAAAAAAAAAACATACATTTTGGGCACCGAGATATCTTTGAGCATGGAAGAAGATCGCTTCTGTATATCATGGAAATTATAGTATGTTAGAATAATAAATGGTTATGTAGATTGAATTCTAAGAATCTGGTATCAGAAAGAAGCCTCGGAATCAGAAATGAAAACTTGCTTAAAAAAATTGTATCACTCGAGGAAAATATTCAAGATGTGTTTGCTCTTTGAAAAAATGATAAGCATTATACTTTGAGCATAAATTAATTCTGGATATCCATCTATTCTGCTCAGGTAGGATTTAAAGATGTAGTAATTGTATTAAAAGATGTAGGATTCATCTGAAGTAATTGTATCTGTCTCTGCAACTCTGTACTTAGATTGCATTTGTTGTTATCGCAAATAGGTACAAGATCTTGCTAGTGAGGATTCATAGACACAATCAAAATTTGCTATGCATTTTGGGTTCTCTACTATCCTTTTGTAGCCCATCCATGACTCGGCAACATTCAAGGAATTCTTTTGGCCCTGTGGGATTTTTTGAAATCACATATAGCAAAATCTCTATTGCTAAATTTCATCTCCAGAAATATAAATACGAAAAACATTGCAGTCCACAGAGTATAAAAGAAAAGCCTTACAATTTATTATTGCTGGACGAGCTTCGAAACCAGTTTATACTTGTCCTGATTTATAAACTCAAATCATTCAGTTTCAAAATCACCAAGAATATCCAATTTCAAAAATTTATGAACAATATCCTTACTCGTTACTGCTGCTGCATCTTGGTGGCTGTGAAAAGTTATTGTACGAAACATCACTGGAAAAGATCAAGAAAATCATAAATCTAAATACAAACTTCCACAAGGTTAGCAAATAAAGAGAATATATAAACTTCACGATGCAAGCACTAGAAATGCACTAGCTTTCATATAATGGTTTGTCTCATTGATGGTGATGGCTTGGATGACTAAGATTTAATTGTTTTTAAGGGAAATGGTTTATTAATTTTATTTAGAATTGATATGCTAGAATTGATGGATTATTTAATAGGTATCAATCATAGTTTGTCAATTTTATTTTTAAGTAGAAAATTTTGAGAAAATTTATTTTTTTATGGAATTGATGACAAGTAAATTGTATTAATTTAGATTAAATAAGCTGGAACAACCGGTGTATCCGATAGGAATCAGATATCCCCATGACTACGGCCCGAGATATGAGAGTAGGCTATAGTATCTCTATCATACGCATCCTACGATCTATCTCGAGCCAGCCATCAACAGTCAATCAAGAGTTGGTTCAAGAACAAATTATTGTTGTGATGGCCAATCTGAGGGCCCAAATAGAGGCGTAGTAAGAAGAATGAAGTAGGAGACAATAGGAGAAGATGATGACATACATGTCAACTCATTATCCTCCTCTTATGAGAGCATCTTCAAGGGAAGAAACTATTTAGAAAAGCCAAATTGATAATATGATTTTTTAAATAGTGTAAATATGATATTTTTTATATATGCACTCTAATGAAAAAAAAAACCATTTAGAAAAGCCAATTGTATTTTAATATATTTGATATTGACACAACAATTTATTAATTGTAACTAACTAATACAATTCCAATCAAAACCTCTCTTTTGCATAAAAATATATTAAATAAAGTTTTGACTCCTAATTTGTCTCTCAAATAGAGCTCTCCCATTTGGAGCTATAAAAATGAGGGATGAAAACCAAAATTTATTTTCCTTTTGGCTTTCTTGTTTTCTTCTCCCTTGGAGATGCCTTGAACCTTTAGGAGATTTTCCTCCCCCTCCCCTCCCCACCTTCACTTGCAACTCCAACTTCTTTCTAATTCTAATATATAAAAACATTTGTAATTGATGTTATAGTTAAATTAATAATATAAAGTGTGTTCTTCAATTAAATTTTTTTTGTTTAATGTTATTCAATGTCAAATTATTTGAGCCAGCCATCACCGACGAACATAAATGTTTTGTTAGTGATTCTATTGGTAATGTAAACCATTTTCCTAGGAGAATTACATAGAACTGTGAATTGTATTGATATGCAACGATGAATTCACCAATAGAATTTTAATATTGGTGATACACAATCCATTACTAACAATATTCCATTGTTGATCCGTTGCTAATACTTACCGATGGATTTATTGACAGAAAAATGGTTGCCAAATATATTTTTTGCCTAACTATTCTATTAGTGTTTTTGTCGGTAAATAACTTCACCAACAAAATTATCGATGGACTTGATATCACCAACGAGAAGCTCATTGATGATGGATTGTCATCGGTGAATCTATCAATGATTTATATACCGATAAAAATATAGCTTAATAACCGATGAAATATTCCATCAATAAAAAATCAATTTTATGGTCGTGATCAAAATCAAGATATGTTGGGGTTGCAAAGGATGCTAAACCAACCCAAGCAAAAGGTATTAATGGTGTCCTTATTGTCAAGCTAAAAGTAAAGTATAAAAAGAACATGGAAGTTTCTCAAAAAAAAAACAAAATTGTAAATTTATACGACAGTAATCTTTTTTATTACAAATTTTCTAGTATCATAAAGATAGATTTGTTTAAGGACTATACGGATACAACACATGTTGATAAAGTAACCTGAATTACTTTAGAAGTCAAAGAAAGAGAAATAATTTGCTAATTAATGTTTCTTATACAAAACATTAACATGAAGGGATTGAAATTGATATTTTTAGAATTGTTTCTTATACAATTAAAGTGAAGAAAGAAAAGGAGAGAGCCTTGATTGGACATCCACGTGATTGAGGCAAGAATTGTTTTAGCTCGATGACAAATTTCTTCCAATATGAAGAGAATGATGCAAGAACTAGAACTACAATACCTCTCATATAATTAGTGTTTTTCTTTTAATGGTTTATTAATTAGGTAATATTTATGATGGTAGTTTGGAAGGGAAAATATTTATTTTACTTAGAATTTTTTTAGTATTTATAAAGTTGTTGCTACTAAAAAAAAAACTTTGATATTTTAGATAATTTTATAAAGAGTTTGTTTTCTTTTGTAGCTATTCAACCTAGACATCCACTCATTAATTGTGTTAGCTATTCAACATAAACATTGCAATTCCACATGATTACCAATGGTTGAAAATATCAAAATATCCACAGCAAGACAAACAACCCACAAAAAAAATTAGAGAGTAAATGATTTTCTTATATAGATGCTACCATCTAGAAGTATTCATATTGCTTGATGAGAAAATCAAAATCGGTGACATAAGGCGAGATTCAACTGACATCAACTCTCAATCAGTTTACTCATAAAGTTCATAGGTGAGTAAAGACTACTAGAACATTGGCAAATACAAAAGGAAATACCAACGGAAAAATTTCATTGGTATATTGTGATGACTTTTACCGATAGAATTTCTCATCCCTGTATCCATTGGTAAACACCGATAGAAAAATTCCCTCGGTATATACCAAGGGAATTGCAGTGGGAAAATAAGGAATGAAAAAAAAAGTCAAACAATATAATGACGTGTAACTTTTACAAAGCACATTACCGATGTAATTAACTCGATGATAAAATATGTTTGTGAATATGTCGACAGACAAATTTTCTCGGTATATACCAAGGGAATGATGAAGGGTATTACAATGAGATTCAAAAAGGCAAATTATATAGTGACATGGTATTTTTACCGACAGAATGACCAACGAAGTTACTGACTGAATAATTCTGCTGGTAATGTCGTCGGTGTTATTTAATTTATGATCTGGCAATCGACTCTCTTCTCCCCCTCTTTCTCATTTCTCCTTCTTCTTTATGTATTTTTTTTCTGTAACAAACAACCACCCCTCCCCCCTCTAATCTGAACGCAATTCAACCTCCCATAACAAATTCGGCCACCACAACACTCAATTTGTCAGCATCCGTGTTTTGATTCAAATTTTATTAAGGATTATCCACTTTAAGTAAGCAAATCTACCATTTTTTATTTGAACTCAATTTCATATTTTTTATAGTATATGTATTTTGTTTTGGTGTTTACTTGTTTTATAGTTTTTTCTCATATAAATTTATTGTATAGATTTATGATTTATACATGTTAGGGTTTGTTTTAGATTTTGTAAAATTATATTTTTTTGTAAATTGATGAAACTTATATCGAATTTTTTACTTAGGTGTTTTGTGATGAAATAAATAATATCTTCTTTAACGGGTTTGTTTTATGTTATATCAATTTTATTGCCGAGTTGAAAATTTTGGTAAATGTGTAAAAATTTGAATTTATATAGATAATTGATAATGAATTAAGAGTGCTATTAAAATAAATTGAATAAGTTTTCATTAAATCAATATTTTTAAAAATTATTTAGTTAACATAGTTCATTAATACCTATTGTCATCATTATTTTATATAGGTTTGATATAAATAATGAATGATCGTTCATGGATGTATAAAGATTCACCCAATAGCTATGGAGGATGAATTATTATAATGGGGTATAGTGTTTTAGTAATTACGCCTTTTCTAATCCGAGAAATGTTAGTGGATGAGGTAGATGTCCATGCAAGAGGTGTAAAAATAAAAGGTTTCTTGATCTAGATATTGTAACGATGCATCTTCTACAAAAAAGGTTCTACAAAAAAGGTTCATGAAGAAATAATTGTGTTGGTATGCATACGAAGAACCATATGTTCCTCACGATATCATGGTAGGAAGCAGCATGGTTGGGTCAACTTCTAGTTCTAGCAATTTGCAAGGAGTTGTAGATGATAATAGTAATCCTTATAGGAATATAGTTATGGATGCAATTGGAATGAATCAAAGTCATGCCGGTCTATATCCAATCGTAAATGAAGAATCTAATGCAAATATGACCAGGTTTTTTTATCTTTTAAAAGATTTTGACGAACCATTATGGGATGATTGCACAAATCACAGTAAATTATCGATTGTTACACAGGTGTTCAACATCAAGTCAGATCATGAGTTGAGTGAGGCTGGTTACGATAGAATTATCGAATGAGTGAGAAGCATTTTATCTAAAGAAAACATTCTAAAAGAGAATTTTTATGCTGCTAAGTCCAAGATGAAACCCCTCGGTCTAGGATACTAGAAAATTGACTTATGTCTAAACTTTTGCATGTTGTACTACCTTGAAAATACAGAGTTGACCGAGTGCAAAACATGCGGGCAGTCTCGTTATAAGCCCATGACTGGCAGGGGAAGGACTCTTATCTCACATAAAAAACTTAGATACTTCTCAATCACACCTAGACTACAGAGGTTATTCATGTCATCAAAGACTGTTGAGCACATGACATGGCATCAATCACATAATGCAGTGGATGGAGTGATGATACACCCTTCCGATAGTGAAACCTGGAAACACTTCAACAATGTGCTTCCTCAATTTTTAGTGGAGACAAGGAATGTGTGTCTTGGGTTATGTACAAACGAATTCAATCAATTTGGGTCATTTGTTGCTCCTTATTCTTGTTGGCCGGTGATACTCATGGTTTATAAGTTGCCACCGGGGATGTATATGAGGTCAGAGTTCATGTTTTTATTTACACTCATACCCGGTTCTAATAGTTATGGTTAGAATATAGATGTTTGTCTTTGACGTTGATTGATAAGTTGAAGCAGTTATGGTCATCCGGAGCTTTGACTTATGATGTATTGAGGAAACAAAATTTTCTGATGAGGGCAGCTTTGATATGGATTATCAATGATTTTCCAACTTATGAAATGGTTTCTGGTTGGAGCATTCATGGAAAACTAACATGTCTATATACTATATGAAAAATAACAAAGCATTCACGCTAACAAACTGCGGTAAAACATCATTTTATACTGCCATTGGCAGTTCTTGCCAACGGATCACAAGTTGAAAGGGATGTTGCATTGCCATTTCTTTCAGGTGAAGAGTTATATAACATGGTGCAGAGTACGGTGACATTAAGTTTGATTTTTAATCGGGTAAGCAGAAGTTTCCTGTTTTGGTTTAACTCACAATTGGGTAAATGAAGTATTTTATGGAAACCAATCTTCTTTGTCATAACCTTGATGTCATGCACATAGAAAATACCATGTTTGAGAACATTTTCAACACGGTTATGGACGTGAAGGGGAAGACAAATGACAACATCAAGGCTAGAAGGGATATAACTTTGTTTTGTTATCGTAAAAACATGAAGTTGTTTTATGTTGTGTCACGGGTCGCAAAGCCCAAAGCCAACTTTGCCTTAGACAAGAATGTACAGTTACTTGTCTACCAATGGCTTAAAAGTCTATGTTTTCTTGATGGACAAGCCTCGAACATATCAAGCTTGGTGAATTAGGAGGATTGCAGATTGTATGGAATAAAAATCCATGACTGCCATGTGTTTATACAAACACTCATTCTATTATCAAATGGGATATGGAATGCACTCATGAAGACCAGTTACTTCTTTAGAGATATATGCTCCAACAAGTTGCAGACACAACACATGAAGCAGCTTGAAATGAATATCGTCCAAACAATATATAAGCTTGAGATGATATTTCCTCCATTGTTTTTCGACTCGATGGAGCATCTACCCTTACATTTACCGTCTGAGGCAAAAATCGAAGTCCTAGTCCAATATAGAAGGATGCATCCATTCGAGAGGTTAGGGTTTACACATACATTGTAATTAAAATCTTATTGTCTTTCTTTGCATATTTCAAAACATTCATTTAATATCATAGGTACTTGTTCAACCTTAAAAGAAAAGTAAAAAACAAGGCACATGTTAAGGGTTCGATATGCAAGGCCTATATTCTTGAAGAGATCTTAACATTTATCTCATACTATTTTTAGTCTCAATTGAGAACAAGAATCAATCTCATTCCAAGGAATGACAATGGTGGGAAGTGTATTTGAGTGAGAACTTGTCAATATTCTTCTATCCTGGACGATCCATACCAAAAAATATTATGAGGACAAAATATTTGTCAGAAATAAAATTCAGACAAGCACATAATTATGTGCTATTTAACTGCGATGAACTGAGACATTTTATTTCATAAGTTATCTCTCGGGATACTTAATTTCATTACACATTTCTCGTTAACTGTTCATGGTTGTACTTCATGTACCGGGTTTATCAATTGGGAAGGAATACTAGTGTTACTTTGTCTTTACTAAGTCTGGGTTCTGAATGAAAGGTGAAGTACTACAACGAGAATTCCGTAAATGGACATGTGTTTGATACTGAAGAATATAGGTAAAGTAGAAAGACATATAATAATGAGATTTGTGTTAAGGGATCGACTTCTAATGAGTTTGAAGTTGACTACTATGAGAAGTTGAAAGAGGCCATTGAATTGCAATATCATAGCGAGCATAATAAAGTATTTTATTCAAATACTATTGGTATGACACCACTGACAGATGAATCAGAGTATATCCTCATCATGGTTTGGTCAAAATTAATTCAAAGGCTAGACTCTGTAATGTTGATGATATCTTTGGTTTCGCCAAGTAATGCCAGTAAGTTTATTACACATATATTCCTTCCTTTAGAAAGAATTGTTCAAGAGCTGATTGGTTATTCGTAGTGAAAACTAAACCCAGGGGTTGTGTCGAGGTTGCTCAGGATAGAAATGTTGAATTAATTATGGGAGATGATGTCTTTCAACTTCGTGAGTTAGTTGATCCATATCGAGTTGCTCCGTCTAATGACTTAGAAGAAAATTCAAATTTTTGCATGACCGAATATTTTTATTGATGTTGATGTCGAGGAGTTGAATAATGTTTTGAGCTCTAGCGGACATACACATGTTGATGAAGATGATAGTGATGAAATCAACATACAAGATTGCAATGGAGATGAGGACTGGTCAATCGACGAAGAAGAAGATAATCCTGATTGATTTGCACAACATGAATGTGTAATGCCATTAAATATAATGTAATATTTATGGATGAAATTCACTACAATGTAATAACAATGATGTTAATTTATTGTTGAATAACAATGAAATATTTATTTTATTATTATGATGTGAACTGGTGTTATTGTGTTGTGCATGCAACTGTGAATTTAACTATTTGGAGGATGTATAGATAGGGAATATAGATATAATTTGGCATTAGACACTGTTTTAAACCGATGGAAATACCGATATATTGTATATTACATACGGGTATACTGACGAAATGTAACCTTGACATTGTTCATGGTATTCATTACATACGAGTATACCCATAAAATGTGTTTACCGGTATATTTTAAAGACTATAGGAACTATGCCCCTTAACCCTGACACTGTTCACGGTGTTTATTACATACGGGTATACTAACAAAATGTGTTTGTTGATATATTACAAAGACTATGGGAAATGTTTACTTCTCAATGCGGTGATAATTAATGTTCTTTTGACTGTTCATTTTTCTCCCAATGAAATCATCGATAGAATGAAAAGTTGTCGATACTATTCGAAGGGCTTTTTGAAAATTTTCGTGAAAGTTGAAAATTTTCCAATTGACTTTACAAACGGAATCACTGATGGAAATATAAAAAAATTAATATTTAATTGCTCATCAATAATCCCTGTCGCGGGGTCGAGCGTCGCGCCGCAACGTCGTTTGGCGACAACGAAGGCTTTTTGTTGTGCCTCCAGTGCGAGGTGCGTGTGTGTGTTGGAAAGAGTTTTTGGATTTAATCATAAAATTATGATTAATGTTCAGGAGTCGCCACCCAGTATTATGGTCACTAGGAACCTATGGTCTGCGAGAGTCTAGGTAAGGGACAAGTTATGCAAGGGGAAGACGCATCACCTCTAGTGCACCCTACCTAAGGTAAACTGCATTTTTGTTTGATTGTTTTTTTCTAAGTCGAGTTTCTATTCGTTGGCCTTTTCTAAGATTCAAGGCAGATCTCTCTTCATGAGAGAGTCTCTACCTTATCAGGTTAAATCCTAACCGTTCTAAAGTCTGAATTTTAGTATCGCATCTATTTACACCTTGTATCTTTAATACCTAAGGGTATACTTTATCGTATAATTTTACACTCCACAAATATTAAAGTCTACATCTGGACCCTAAAAAAAAATTAGAAAAAGGTTTTTGATATTTTGGCCAAACCCTAATGGATGATCATAAACTGGTTATGTTATTCATTTTTTGGATTTTCAAAACATGAGAAAGATGCAATTTTTTAATGAAAATATGCATTGAAATTTTTTAGGATTTGGCCGTATGCATGAAATTGAAATATTTTTTGTTTTTGTTTTTTTTAAAATGTTTTGAATTTTTTTTGAAATATTTCAGAGAAAACCGGGTATTTTAATACCAGATTTGTATTTTATAGTGTAAATATACAACCCGATATTATGCAAAATGGGTAGAAAAATATTTGAGAAAATCACAATTTTTTAAAAAATGTTTTTTGAAATTTTTTGGATTTTTTTTTGAATTTTTTGAAAAAAAATGGGGGCTGGGCCGAATCCAGCCCAACCATTTGGGTTCTGGCCCGGCCCAAAGCCAAAGTGAATTATTCTGCCACTGCATGCAAAAATGAATTATGCATGCAACGACCTCGACGAAGAAGAAGGAGGAGAAAGTTGCCTAGCTTGGGGGTCTAGGACGTGATGAGGATGTTTGGCCGGTGGCTCAGGAGGCGTTGGCTGAGGTGGTTGTGGCCGGAGTCGGCTGTGGGAGGAAGAAGAAAAGGTTACAGAGGAGAGAGAAAGGCTGGAAGGAGAAGAGAAAGAGCTGCGGTGGCAGCTTGGTGGTCGGTTGGTGGTTGTGTTGGCTTCCTGTGGTGGAGCTGGTGGTGGCTCTGGTTGGTGGCTGGAACGGCGGGGAGAGAGAGGGAGAGAAAAAACTGCAGAAACGGGGGCAGAGGGGCTGGTTTTTGGCCGACTTTGGACCCGATTTCTCCTCCCTTAGAGCCTGAAATCCACTTTTATTTATAAGCGGTGTAAGAGGGAAATCTTTTCTACATTGGGGAAAAATAGCAGCCCTTGATTCAGTTGGGAAGGATCCTAACCGTTGGTTCAAAGTAGGCATGGTACACTGTCAAATCTGCAGCTGCAAGCTGCCTGAGTTGGCCTCTTTGGGGTGGTGCCACGTCCGTTTCTTTGCTAGTGAGCCCGTGAGGACTATAGCCAGATCTAGAGGGATGTCTTTTGATTACTTTCGTGCAAGTTTTGTTAAATTTGGTGGACTTTAGATACATTAAATGCACCTACAAAGTAGGTAACTGGACCATCTTTTCTGAAAAAAAATGAAGAAGATAATGAACAGTAGCAGAGTTATGTTTTTGGCCAAAGTTCATTTCAGTCCTCCCTCTTTAAATATGATTTAATTGCACCCCTAATTGACCCTATACTTTTGATTTAGTGCAATTAAGCCCTTGATGAACTTCAATTGGCACCCCGAATTTACGTGCCTATTGCGATTAGGTCCTTGGTCTCAGATTTATGCAATTTAACCCTTAATTGACCCCAAAACTTCAATTTTCTTGCAATTTGGCGCCTAATTTCAATCAATTAACTTGGTAAAAATAAATTTGGTCTCTTAAAATTTTAATCTTCTCAATTAAGCCCAAATTAGGCTCCCAAACTTAATTTTTCACCAATTAAGCCCCAAATAAAATTAATTTGACCCATTTAAAGTATAATTAAGTCCTTGCACTTAATTAAATCCTTCAATTGGACTCAAATTAATTCTTAAAATTCAATTTGGCCCATGATTAAATCAAATTGGCCTATATATTGAAAATTTAATTATGTCCTTGGACTTAATTTTTATGCAAATTTATCCAATAATCATTTAATTTGACCTTGAATTTGCATTTTTTTTCTCCATTTTTGGGCATAATGGGGTACAATTAGACCTTGAAGTTTCTCCAAAATTGCAGCTTGATCCCCCAACTTGCTTTCTCCACGTTACCAGCCTTTATTTATTTTTATTTTTTTATTTTTTTAAAAAAAAGAGAAATTTTGGGGATTAACCCAGAATTAGGTTTTGACAATCCCATTGGTAAAAACTAAAATAAGAGATTGAAATCATGACAAACTAGGCTTCATCTTTTTCTTCTTCTCTCTTTATCTTCTCTTCTCTCTCTCATTCCCACCTGAAATCCAGCATTATCTTCTCTTTTCATCATAAGGTATGTTGTCTTTCTTCATTTTTCTTCTTAGTTTTCTATTTTTAGGGTTTATTAACAATGTCTTTTCATTCTTTTTTCCTTTTTTTTTAATCAATAGCTAAATTAAAGCATGCCATTAAGGCAAGAATTTTTCATTCCTTTTTATCCTTTTTTTTGTTTTTTTTTCAATTTTTTTGTTTTTTTGTCAATATTTTTGTTCAATTTTGTGTTCTTAATAATTTTATGAATTATTGAAATAATTTTTGCACTATTTTGTTGAATTTTAGTTGGTTTTGTTTTTCAATTTTTTTGTTCAATTTCAATTAAATGTGTAGGATTAATTTTAATTATTATTTTGAATTTTTGTAAATTTAGAATAATTTTTTGTAAACTTATGATTAAAAAATATTATCAAGTAGAAAATGAAAATTTTCTATGAAATTGAATTATGCTAAATTGTTAGAAGAAATTGAGTTAAGTCAACTGGTTTGAGACATATATTTTGTGTATTTGCAGGTTTAAAATTTTTGGGAAGTGTTCTATATAGGGGAGATTCAGCTATTTCTTTTTTAAAAAATAGGAATCACTGCTAGTTCTTCTAGAAGCGATGCTGACGACCATAAACCATTAGGTACTGACTAATAACAGACAAATAAGGCACAAACATCGACTCACGACCTGGGCTTGTCGAGTGCGATGTCATAATGTCAAAGGGGGGCCCTTCACATCGAAATCTATTTACCTGCAAGTACGAGGCTCAATGGAATGATGACCTTTCAATGTAAGTTTGTTTTGCTTTCACAATGACATGTTTAATAATTTTTTATAAAATAATATCATTTAGTGAATGCAATTTTAGGCTTACGAATATTGAGGCTGCGAGAACAATAAATCGGCCTTTAAATGATCGATGAAAATTCCATTGTTTCAATGAAGCTAGGTTTCCAAATATCTTCAATGGAAATCGTAGGTCGATGCATGACTTTCAAGGTTTAAGGTTAATATTAACTTAAATATTTTTAATGTTAATTTGGACCATTTATTGAAATTACTGGAAAAAAAATTTATAAATTTTTACTTCAAGGAAAAATTTGAATGGAAAAGAGCTGATAATAATTTTATGAGGAAAGTTTGGGAGAATCACGCTGCAATTATGTAAGATTGAATTCAGGATTATTTTTTATTTCAAATATTCAAATTTTCATTTTCATTTACTAATAGATGATTAATTTGTACCATATAGGTTGCATGATTTTTGGTACGAGGTGCAAAAGAAAACCAAAAAATATGTGAAAAAAGGAGCTTCTAGGCTCGAATGACGTGACGATTTGGAAAGATTTCAAATCGTCGTACATCTCAGAGGTTGTATGGGCAAAATACATTCAGCACGTGATGTCCACACATTTCACTCGAATATAGGATTTTTTTTTACTACATCCATTTTTGTATTAGTTTTTTTAATATAAATATATTGAATTGACAACATTTTTTATTGCATGCTACAATTTTAGTACACGAGCCAAGCCTAATGGAGTTTTTGTTGAAACGCATGTGCGAAGTGATGACCGCCTAAAAGGGATGTATCAGTTCGTTGATAGCCAAGCTCAACACTTTATGGTATTTTGGTGTTTAATTATTTTTTTCTTACGTTATTATGTCCTTGAATTTGATGAATTTGTTCTTTCTAGGATAAATATAACAGCCGGTAGAAGGAGAGATACGGGGACGAGCCTCTAACCCATTCGAATATCGATCCGGATTTGTGGTTGGAGGGATGATCATTCAGTGGACCTGATAGAAATCGGGTGTTTGAACTTTCTAACATTACGACCAAGAACTTGTGGACGACCTGTAGTGCTTCAACTGTTGGATACTCGCAATCAATTCCAAGCAGTCAAACTCTGAAGTTCGCAGCGATGTTAGACCAACAAGTACAAGATCAGACGACTCATCTTAATGATAAATATGAATGACTCACTACTGGTTATAATGAACTTCGTCGATTGATAATAGAGATGAGATCATATATGGGTGGTTCATGTGCACCCCCTAATTAGCCCTATTTTCCCAGTGACAACCTACCTCTTCCTCCTCCTCCAGCGCCGCCTCTATTTTAGATTTATTATATTCGAATGTACAAATGTTTAAATTTGTAATACATATTTGATTTTTATACTAACTTATTTTAGATCACATATGGCTGAAAGAGAACTTCTATGCTGCGAAGTCCATGACGAAACCCCTCGGTTTAGGATACCAGAAAATTGACATGTGCCCTAACTTCTGCATGTTATACTACCTTGAAAATGCTGAGCTGACCGAGTGCATGACATGTGGGCATTCCCGTTACAAACCTAGAATTGGCAGGGGAAAGACTCTAGTGTCATATAAAAAACTTAGATACTTCCCAATCAGACCTAGACTGCAAAGGTTATTCATGTCACCAAGGACTGCTAAGCACATGACATGGCACCAATCATATGATGCGGTTGATGGAGTGATGGTGCATCCTTCTAACAGCGAAGCCTGGAAACACTTTAATAGTATGCATCCTCACTTTTCAGCTGAATCAAGGAACATGCGTCTTGGGTTGTGTACAGACGGATTCAACCCATTCGGGTCATTTGCTGCTCCTTATTCTTATTGGCCGGTCATACTCACGATTTATAACTTGCCACCAGGAATGTGTATGAGGCCGAAGTTCATGTTTTTATCTACTGTCATACCCGGTCCAAGCAGCCCGGGCCGGAATATAGATGTTAGTCTTCGACCGTTGATTGATGAGTTAGTGTAGTTGTGGTCCTCCGGATCTTTGACTTATGATATATCAAGGAAAAAAAATTTCCTTATGAGGGTGACTTTGATGTAGACTATCAATGATTTTTCAGCTTATGGAATGCTTTCTGGTTGGAGCATGCATGGAAAACTAGCATGTCCATACTGCATGGAAAACAACAAGGCATTCACGCTAACAAACGGAGGTAAAGATTCTTCTTTTTACTGTCACCGTTGTTTCTTACCACATAATCACAGGTACAGAAAGAACAGAAAAGATTTCTTTGTTGGCAGAGTTGAAAAGGATGTTGCATCCCCACGTTTTTCTGGTGAAGAATTGCATGATGTTGTATCAGAGTACGGTGACATTGTGTTTGGTCTTCAATCAGGTAAGCAAAAGTTTCCTGCTTTTGGTTTGACCCATAATTGGGTAAAGCGAAGTATCTTTTGGGAGCTTCCTTATTGGAAGACCAATCTGCTCCGTCATAACCTTGATGTCATGCACATTGAAAAGAACGTGTTTGAGAGCATTTTCAACACCGTCATGGATGTGACGGGGAAGACAAAGGATAACATCAAGGCTAGATTGGATGTAGCTTTGTTCTGTAACCATAAAAATATGGAGTTGGTTTGTGATGATTCACGGGTCGCAAAACTAAGAGCAAGCTTCGTGTTAGAGAAAAACGCACAACTACTAGTCTACAAATGGCTTAAGAGTTTGTGTTTTCCCGATGGACATGCCTCAAACATATCAAGGCTGGTTAATACGGAGGAATGTAAATTGTCTGGAATGAAGAGTCATGACTGCCACGTGTTTATGCAAACACTCATCCCATTAGCTTTTCATGATTTGTTGCCAAAGGGGATATGGGATGCACTCATGGACATCAGTCATTTCTTTAGAGATATATGTTCCAGCAAGTTGAATGTTGATCACATTTTAAGGCTTGAAATGAATATCGTCGAGACACTATGCAAACTTGAGATGATATTCCCTCCATTATTTTTTGACTCAATGGAGCATCTCCCCATACATCTACCATTCGAGGCAAAAGTTGGAGGACCGGTCCAGTATAGATGGATGTACCCATTCGAACGGTTAGATATTACAGTTGCAATGTAATTCATATATAAAATTATTTTCTTTGTTTTTCTTAATTGAAAATATTTGATTAATTCAATGCAGGTACTTATTCAATCAGAAGAAAAAGGTTAAGAACAAGGCGCATGTTGAGGCTTCGATATGTGAGGCCTATATTGTTGAGGAGATCTTAACATTTATCTCGTACTATTTCGAACCTCATCTGAGAATGAGAATCAATCGCGTTCCCCGGCATGATGATTGCGGTGAAGTGCCTTCCAGTGGGAACTTGTCAATATTCTCCAATCCTGGACTACCCACACCTAAAAATGTCGTAAGAGGAAGATATTTGTCGAAAATAGAGTTCAAACAAGCACACAATTATGTTCTATTTAACTGTGATGAACTGAGACCTTTTATTCAGTAAGTATATATATGTGTAATACTAATTAAACTTTGTCAATAATATATATACTTGAGATTATATACCTCGAACATATCATACTGTCATTATCACTTGCAGGCAACGTCGACAATATTTGTTGTCCAATAACTCACAGCTGACCGAATCCCAGATCTTTCAATTACAAGATGAACAATTTGCCACGTGGTTCAGAATACATGTAAGTATTATCACAAACTCATCCTCACTTGAAAAATTAATGTATGCATGTCATTACGAGAAAAATATATATTGTTCATTGATATGTGTTCCATACTGAAGAATACGAGCATGGAAGAAAGACATACAACAGTGGTGTTTGTGTTAAGGGATCGACTAGTAGTGAGTTAGAAGTTGACTACTATGGTAGATTAGAAGAGGTCGTCGAACTGCAATATCATAGCGAGCATAATAGATTGTTTTTATTCAAATGCTATTGGTATGACACGACTGACAGAGGAATCAAAGTTGATCCGCACTCTGGTCTGGTCGAAATCAACTCAAAAGCTAGACTCTGCAACGTAAACGATGTCTTTGTTTTCGCAAAGCAATGTCAACAAGTTTATTACACATACACCCCTTCCTTTAGAAAGGATCGATCAAGAGTGGATTGGTTGTCCATTTTAAAAACGAAACCCAGGGGTCGTGTCGAGCTTGTTCAGGATGAGAACGAAGACACAAGTGTGCAAGATGAAGTCTTTCAAGTTAGTGAGTTCGTTGAACCATATCGAGTTTCTCCATCGATTAACTAGGAAGAAAATTCAAATTTTCATGTATTCGATGATAGTCTTGTTGATGTTGACGCAGAGGAGTTGAATGTTGTTTTGATCCCTAGCGGACAAGCAAATGTCAATGAAAACGATGATATCCATATTGAAGATTGCGATGAAGGTGATGACTATTCAATTGACGATGAAGAAGAAGAAAATTCTGACTAATTATCAGAATGAAGCCTTGTGTAAAACATTTTTTTTCATGTAATATATATTATGGATGACATACACCCCTTCCTTTAGAAAGGATCGATCAAGAGTGGATTGGTTGTCCGTTTTAAAAACAAAACCCAGGGGTCGTGTCGAGCTTGTTCAGGATGAGAACAAAGACACAAGTGTGCAAGATGAAGTCTTTCAAGTTAGTGAGTTGGTTGAACCATATCGAGTTGCTCCATCGATTCACTTGGAAGAAAATTCAAATTTTCGTGTATTCGATGATAGTCTTGTTGATGTTGACGTAGAGGAGTTGAATGTTGTTTTGATCTCTAACGGACAAGCAAATGTCAATGAAGACGATGATATCCATATTGAAGATTGCGATGAAAGTGATGACTATTCAATTGACGACAAAGAAGAAGAAAATTCTGACTAATTATCAGAATGAAGCCCTGTGTAAAACATTTTTTTCATGTAATATATATTATGGATGATATATTTTGTAACACGAAATATTTATTTTATAAGTTTATATATTGTTTAAGCACTGTTGTTATTGTTTTGTGCGATGGACAGTCTATCATTTAAGTGTTTGCAGGAAGGTAAATAGGTAACACAAATATAATCTTTCTTTACATGAACCATCACTGACGTCCATACCGATGGCCTAAGGTCCGTCGGCATTTAACAGAGAGTTGGAAAATAATTACTGGAAAATGCCACCTTCACTGACGTCCATACCGACGGCCTATAGTCCGTCGGTATTTCACAGAGAGTTGGAAAATAATTACTGGAAAATGCCACATTCATCGATGGCCTAAGGTCCGTCGGAATTTAACAGAGAGTTGAAAAATAATTACTGGAAAATGCCACAATCATCGACAAATGTGTAGACGGATTTACGTCGGTCGGTATGTTGTCGGCGGGTCAATATTACCGACAACATCACCGACAGACAGTACGAATTCCAAAGGGCGGTGCATTAAATGCATCTCTGACCGCGTCATTTGGTCGACGGAATTACCGACGGACCGCGAAAATATGGAGGGTAATTAAAAAAGATGGTGCGAAATTCAAAAGTTACCGACGGCTTTTCGGAGCGTCACTGATGGAATAATTTGAATTAATAGTAATTTTATAAGTTCGTCGGTGAATCCGTCGGTAAAACTGTGCTATAAATCCAAGTGACCGTCCTTTCAGTTCATTTTTTCGCCTGCTTCATTTCACAATTTCGTTTTTTCCTTTCAGTTCCTTCAAGATTTTTGTGTTTTTTTGGCTTGAAATCTTTAGTTCAATCTTCAGCAAATTAAAAGGTATGTACTTCCTTTCTTAAATATTTTATTTTTGTATTTGTTTTTTATTTTAGCTATTGTTATTTTTTTTATGTGTTTTGTTTTGGTGTATTTTTATAATGTAGATAACTTCTTGAAATAAACACGTTATTAAGGTAAGCATATTTCATTCCTAAAGTCTATATTTTTTTTTAATTTATTGAATATATTATATTGTTGTCTTGTCTTAGAATTAGTAATTGAATATGTTGGAATAATTAGTAATTTTACTTTATTATTGCATGATTTGTGTTTAATTATTTCCATTAATTTTAATTGTTAGTCTAGAGGTTTTTTTAAAATTTTTTGAATATATTTTATTGTTGTGTTGCCGTAATAATTGAATAATTTCTTGAATTGTAATTGTTAATGTTGAATTTACACAGTAATTAGTAATTGAATATGTTGGAATAAATAGTAATTTTACTCTATTATTGCATGATTTGTGTTTAATTATTTCCATTAATTTTAATTGTTAGTTTAGAATTTGTTTTTTATTTATTAAATATATTTTATTGTTGTGTTGCCATAATAATTGAATAATTTTTTGAATTTACCTTGTAATTAGTGTGGATGTTATTTGTATAGATGTTATGTTATATACAATATTAGTATAGATGGGGTCAATTGGTTGTGGATATTGTTAATATTTGCAAGTTTGTGGATTTGGATAGTCTCCAGTATATGGGAGGTGCTGTCAAATTTTTTTTAACATTCGAATTTAATTATATAATTATTCGTATAAAATTGTGCAGATGTGTAGAACAAAATCCACGGCTCGTCGCTCACGTATGGTCGCAGCTAGTTCTTCTAGCAGCGAGGATGACATATCCTTAGGTGCCTCTCAAGAGGAGGCACCTGTGCCGTCAACCGATGCTGCCTCTTTCAGTGCAGTTTCACAACGCAGAGGCGGCATGCCTTCGCAGCGGAATCAATAAACCCGCAAGTACGAGACACAATGGAAGGATGACCTTTCAATGTAAGTTTGTTAAAGTTTTAGTTTTTTTTTTTAATTATAAAATTATTTATGAACAACTAATCAATATTTCATTAATTTAATTTATTTTCAGGTTCACAAACATTGAGGCTGCCCGAGTAATATCATCGGCATTTAAATAGTCGAAGGAGATTCCATTATTTCAATAGAGTCAGGTATCCAGACATCCTGAATGGATACCTCAAATCGATGCATGGTTTGACAGATTTGAGGTTGGTGTTAATTTATAATTTCCAGCTTATTTCTAATAATTTATTAATATAATTGTAAATAAATTATTATTTTTATTTACCTAATTATTTATACACAACACAAATTCACCTGGGACAGGGCGCATGACAAAGTTGTGAGGAGGGTGTGGAAAAATCACGCGGCAACCAGGTAACATAAAAAACAATACAAGATTGTTTTAGAAAAAAAATTATATTTCAAAATCTAATTTCTCGCTATGGAAGTAGGTTGCTTGATTTTTGGTATGAATTACAAAAAAAGGCAAAAAAAACCGCGAGAGATAAGGGTCTCCAAGGCTGGAACGACGTGGCGGTTTGGAGGGATTTCAAATCGATATACATGCCAATAGATATATGGCCACACTATCTTGAGCACGTGACGTCTGAGCGGTTCACACGATGCTCACAGTCCGGTGTTGGCAACCGGAATCGGCCAATTCATGGCTTAGTGACAACGCACACCGACTGCTCCGTTCTGTTTGCTGCACGTGCGAAACGGATGGTAAGATTCATTTAAATGAAATATATCATTAAATTAAATTGTTGTTAATTAATTTATTTTCATTATAGGCTACGTATCTTGGACGTGAGCCGAGCCCAATGGAGCTGTTTGTTGAGACGCACGTGCGGAGTCAAGACCGCCAAAAGGGGGCGCAACAGTTCGTTGACAACCGTGCTCAATACTTTGTGGTATGTTTGTTCAACCATTTTATTTCGTAAGTTATTATTTTTATTGAATTGAATATGATGATTACTTTTTGCATTTTCAGGAGACCTATAATAGCCGGTTGAGGGAGAGATATGGGGACGATCCTTCGACCCATCCGGATTTCGATTCAGATTTGTGGATGGTGGTTGGATCGTCTGGTAGACCCGATAAAAAACGGGTGTATGGGCTCTCCAACACTATGGCCGAGAACTTGCGGGTGGCCCGTAGTGTCTCAACCATTGGGAGCTCCCAATCAGTATCGAGCACCCAGTCTAAGGAATTCGTGGCCTTGCAGCAACACACAGCTCAACTCACCGAAAAATACGACCACCTAACGGCGGAGTATACACAACTCAAAGCGAATCATGAACAGCTTCGCCAAATGGTCCTGAACATGGCATCACAAAGTGGTGATATATGTGTGCCTCCTCCTTTTTGGCCGTATAACAACCAGCCTCCTCCTCCTCCAGCTCCACCATTATGTTAATTTGTAATGAATATTATTTAATTTTAATAGTTAATTTAATATTATTTTTTAAACACATTCAGTTTGTAATGAATATCATTTAACTTTATTTTTTTTTGTTTTTGATGTTTAATAAAAAAATTATTTGCATAATTAGTTTTTTTTACTATTAATTTATATAATTTTATATTATTAATTCTAAATAATTTTTTAAAACATATCTAAAAATAATCACATAGGTTTTTACCAACGGACTATATCTGTCGGCATTTGACAGAGAGCGGGAAATGTCAATCATTTTAGCGACGAATTTACAGACGGCATTAATCCGTCGGCATTTCACAAAAGCTTGGTGCAAATTTCACAATCACCGTCGCCTTGACTGACGGAAATATTCTGTCGGTAGTTCACACTCACCGACAGAATAAATCCGTCGGTATATTTCAAGCGGAAATTATTTTTTTTGCGTGCAATTTCCGTCTCTAAAACCATCGGCAATTGTTTTTTTTTTACCGACTAATTTAGTGACGGAATGAGGCATTACCGACAAAAGGAAAGCCGACGGAAAAATTCCGTCGGTGAAGGCGTCGGTAAAAATATTACCGATGAACTATGAATCATATACCGATGGAATATTGTCGTCGGTAAAACTGTGAAATCTTGTAGTGATGCCACTATTATTGATGGGGTTATCAACGGAACTAACCGTTGATATATTCCAAAAAGTTGGAAAAGAATTACTAAAAATATCACTGCTATCGTTAACGCACCGAAAAAATTACAAATGGTATTATGTCGGTGATATGTTATAATTATCGAAGGATATACCGACGGAATAAAGCGGGTAAATTATTTTTGGCATGCTTTGTGTGTTTGTAAATTCATCGGTATATTTATTATTGACGGACTCACTAACAATCCATAAATTACTGATGAGAGTTTTTTCGATAGACTGTTTCTGTCCGTGAATCCGTCGGTAACATATGTATCGACAGATTGCTAGTGTAAATACCGACAAAAATCTAGCAATCTAAAAACATAAAAAAATAATTTAAAAAAATAATTTTTTAGAAAATACAATTTCCACTGCGTTACCAAACACTAACTTAGTGTTAAGGGAGTGGAAACACACAGGTTAAAGATAATAGGAAAGGGGGAAACTGGGAATGAACTTGTTCATGATGCATAAGAGATAAGCATGACGAAATTGAGTGCAGTGCTGTCAGTGGTGAGACTGCAGTGCAGAGAAGACGATAAAAGTAAGCGGTTTTTTTAAAAATCAAGATTAATTACTTGCAGCTTCACTCTCAGGTTATATTATTGTGTTTCAGCGCAGAGAGGTCAAATGTCATATTTGTATATTCAGTTAAGGTCATGCAGTTCATAAACTTACGGCATTAGTCATGGATCTTCAAGGAAAAAAGGCAAAGCATATCAATATTCAAATAAGTACTGAATCCAATGACGGGTGTAATTTAGGAACCTACAGATTTGTGCTGTTTTGGAGGAATGAGTCTTGCACTGTTCCAGTCAGCTTGTTGCCACTCAAAAACCTGGCAAGAACCACACTCATACTTTCAGCATAATTTATTGCGCCATCCTTGATAAGATTTCAATAACCAAATTTCAAATTATCAGACTTTAACATTGCTCACGTAAACTGTCGTCGTATTGTATTAGGTGGAATCTCCCCAACCAACTTGTTAAAAGTTAAGTCGCTGCAAGAAATTACAGCAAATAAAATTTTAGGCTTTGTAAATATAATGGCAATAAACAGGTGAATATATATGTCTCATAATTAAAGGTTATTAAATTCTTTGAAGTAATCCTCTATTTATATTCTTCCTTGGAGAGTTGCAGTTGCTTGAAATCACTACCTTCTCATAGGAGCTCATCGGTTGTGAAATAAGTCAATGTTATGTTAGAAGCTAGTTGTGACTCTTCTACTCACTCTAGTAGGACTTTAGTTATTATATACCCAGGATTATATATTAATGTAGGATCTTTAACTTATCCTAACGACCTGATGATTCAGGCAGATCCCACGCACAAGCTGTACATGGAGATCATAATGGAAAAATGTGGCAGAATTGAAATGTATAAAAATAAATTCTATGCTGCTTAGCAGCAGATGTAAGGCGATGAGTGAAGTTCACACTTACAGTGTTTTTTCCACTGTCCATGCGCCTTCTGGGATTGTTCCTGTTAAATTGATGTTCCTCAGAACCCTGACAACAAGTTACAGGTTGGTTAAACAGTTCTGAACAGAACATATCCTCAACTTTACAGTGAAAAGTTATGAAGCAGTTCACATACAAGTTTTTCCTTTCAATTTCAATCAGCTTTTTAGGTAACTGAAACTCTGGTCCAGGCATATCAGTAATCCTCCTGCATAACAGTAAGAGAATTCTTCAATAATTAATACAGCAGGAGGTATGCAGCACAAGAAAGTGGTTTTACTCACAAATCAGACAACTTTTCCAACTGAAAAATTGCAGGAGGTATGGGTCCTTGCAATCCAGTCGCGTACAATTCACTTCATTAGTCACGAAAAGAACAAATAATCTCAATAAAGTGTATCATGTTGCATTAAAATGAATTAAGATCTTGTGAAGATAAACATCTCACAGCTTTCGAAGTTGAGTCCAGTTCCCAATGAACTCGGGTACGGTGCCATTAAGATTATTATCATTTACGCGACTGCACATTGAATATGTTAGGATATCAAAAAAAAAAAATTGTGTTTAAGGAAAATAAGTGAGGGGCTTACAAATCCTTCAAGTCTTTTATCTGCGCAAGTGCCTCTGGCAAGGTCCCCACCAACTTATTGCCGGAGAGTATCCTGCAATTGTTAATTCACGGCATCAAAGCAAAGATTTCAACTAATGAAAACGAAATCTCTAGCAAGTCTTCACAATGAAGAATTTAGTTAAATGTCTTACAGAGTTTCTAAGTTGACAAGCTTGCCAAGCTCAGGTGGGACAACACCAGAAAACTGATTTGATTCAAGGCTCCTATATTTTATAATTGCATTTAATAAAGTGAAATAACCATTAGAGAACAAAGTAAACTAGCATTGCTAGCAATATTCAAATAACTCAAACTAGAGGTAGAGCATTATAACAGATTCAAGCCATACAAGTAGGTGAGGGCAGTAAAATTTCCCAAATGTCCAGGAATATTTCCTGACAAGCGATTTGCAGTAAGCGAGCTGATAAGAGGTTAGTTAGTTGTGTTAAGCTCAGTACTCTTACATAGAAAATAAGATAAACCAAGATGAGGGGTGAATTTATTAATGAGCTTACATGGAAGACAGATTTTTCATCGAAGCCCATTCCACCGGAATTGTGCCGTATAGATTGTTGCGAGTAAAATCTCTGTCATAGACAATGTTGTTGTATAAAAATTATTTTCCATCTTAAAAATTGCTCCAAATATAAACGCTTGAGATTAACTCATAATCACATAACATCTGATGAAGTATTAATTATCATTGAGGCATCTCAAGATTCATAATCCTTTAATGGATTCAGAATGGAGGCCTCGAAGCAGAAACATGAACCAAATATATATGTCCTTAATTAAGGGTTCTTACATTTTTTGGACATAAGTAAGGTTGGCCAATCCCGGAGGAAGCCCGCCTGGAAGACCGTAATCTTTGAGCAGGCTTTATTGCAAGCAGGAGAGAGAGACATCATTGGTCACTCTTTAGGAAAGCTAAGATATATATATAACAAAGAAAAACATAAAAATGTAAAGTAATTAAGAGGCTTACAATGAGGTAATGTGACAGTAATTATCATCAGTGATCGTGCAGTTACATTCGATGGTGCTGTTCCCTGCAGAAGTCATCTGTTCTGTCACAACCACTCCGCCTGATTGACAACGATCGTCGAAGTTCAAGGATAGTTGGCCGATTTGTCTTAACGCGTCAGCTGGGGTTTTTTTATAAAAAAAAATTAATTCATGAGGAGTGTGCACTATTCAAAACATTCTCAAATAGTTGTTAGATTATTAATAATAATAGTAAATAGATTACGATGGTGTTGTTTGGGGTAGGCATGGGTTTTTCATATAGGTAATGGCCATACACGTTACACACACCATCGACCATTTGGATCAAGTTAACTGGAGGCATGTTTATCGTATTCGGTCTGTCTGAAGCTTATTCTATCAAGTTAATTAGATTTAACTATATTAACTTTTAAATCAGTTTAAAATAAAACGCAATCTAAATTAAACTATAAATTGATTGTTAAGTTTAAATACTATATTGTTTATTACCATACGATGATAGTAGATATATCTTAATTGGTATATGATCAAACGAAAGAAAAAAATCATGAGTTCAAATTCTACAGTCAGGATATCATTTCTTGAAAAAGAATTAGATACAAAACAAAATCACAACTTTTTGTTTTATATACGAATCTAATTATATAAAACAAAACACTCCATAGAAGCTATTTTGTTTTATATACGACCAAAGATATTTTTACTGTTTTTCAAGCATTTGCAAAGTTTTGGTTAATGTTGTTTAATTGTGCGAGTCTCTTGAAGTTTAATCCAAGAAATACAATTAGTAAACTTTATTTGTAGAAGTTATATATTCATATTATTTTATATAATAACTAGAATTAAAAAAAAAACCGAGGGTAATTCACTAACCCCTCGTGACAAATTATTGTTAATTGGAATAATAATTTGTTTTTTTAAATATAATTTTAATTTTATCTTTTAACATTAGATTTATTAGAGATTGAGTTTTATAAAAAAAAAATTTAATTTTTTTCTATGGAGTTATTCTATTCTTATAATCTGGGTCATTGATTTTGCAAATTAATTTGATTAACTTGATTTTTTTTATCATTTTTTTTAATTGAAATTTTTTTTTTCAGTTTCTCCATCAATATTGAGTTAACTGAAATTAGATTTCATAATTTATTTCTTTTTTTTTAATGAAGTTATCCTAACCTCATGACATAATTTCAGAAAGTTAACTCGAGTTGACTCAAGTTTTCTTTTGAATTTTATCCTCCAACATTGAATTTATTATGAATTGAAATTCATAATTATTTTTCTATTTGCTTTCTATAGGGTTATCATGACCTTATGACATGTGTCTTGGATTTTACTTTTCTTTTTTTAATTGAATTTTTTTAATTACATCCTTCAATATTGAGAATTGATCTTTATGATTTTTCTCAATTTGCTTTCTATAAAGTTATTTGATCTCATAACCCAAGTTCAACAGGTTAATCCAAGTTGAATCAAGTTGTTTTTTTGTTATTAAATTTTCTTTTCAATTTTATCTTTCAACATTTGACTGATTAATCTATTGAAGTTTAATGCAAGAATTACAATTAGTAAACTTTATTTGTAAAAGTTATATATTCATATTATTTAATATAATAATAATTGACAAGAACTAAAAAAAACAACGAGGGTACTTCACTAACCCCTCCTCACAAATCAATTTTAATTGGAATAATATATATATATATATATATATATATATATATATATATATATATAATTTTAATATTTATCTTTCAACATTAGATTTATTAGAGATTAAGTTTTTTAAAACAAACTTTAATTTTTCTCTATTGAAGTTGTCGATACACGACGTCGGGCGACGGCTCCCGCTTTTTTTGTTTATTTAACAAAAAAGGTTTTTTTTTCTTTGATTAGGGGAAATAAAGATTTTATTGGAGTCGCCATCTAGTAATTTGAGGGAACTAGAAATCCCAAATTAGACACTGGTCCCAGAGATTCGAGTACGGGGTTAGTTATGATTAAGGGAAGGTAGACACCACCCTTAAAACATCCTTTCAATAGAAAGGTTACCCTTACTTGTGTGTTTTTTGTTTGATTCAAATGCGATTATATTTTGAGCTTATTTGTAAATTTTTTTAATGATTAACGTCGGTCCCTAAAAATAGGAGACACGTTAAAAATGACATCAGTCCCTAAAAATTAGGAGACTCGTCTAAAATATTGACGTTTGTCCCTAAAAAGGAGAATTACGTCTGGGTTACCAAAAGAAATAATGGATATAATCCATTATATTTTAGGTTTATTGGTAATTTGTTTTTTTAAAATGTTTAACGTCGGTCCTTAAGAATAGGAGGCGCGTTAAAAATGACATCAGTCCCTAAAAATTAGGAGACTTGTCTGAAATATGACGTTTTAACCCTAAAAAGGAGAGTTACGTCTGGGTTACCAAAAGAAATAATGGACATAATCCATATTTGGTATTTACATTTTTTGACATCGGTCCTTTTAAAAAAAGAGACGTGTCGACTTTGGTTTTTGTATTTTTTTACAACATGCAAGAAAATTTACAAGCATTTATATATGAAAAACAAATATCAAAAATATCATTAGAAACACAAAAAATTACTTGAGTGTCACTGTAGAGGTAAAATAATGAAATACCCTTGAATTTCTCTGAAATTTACGAAAATGCCACTGGCGGCGCGTGTGGCCCACGCGCGGTTACTGTTGGAGGCGGTGAAATTTTCTGGCGAGATCTCCGGCCAAAAAATAGTTGCTTCTGGTAGATCTGAGGGCGAGGATTCTGATGGCGGTGGTCTCGACGGCCGTTGATGGCTGACGAGGGAGAATCGTCGGTTTGAAGCTTCGGTGGACGACGACGATCGCGGTCTTTTTCCGGCCAGATGAGGCGGAGAAAACGATGAAAACCACCGGGGTTTTTCTTTACAGCAGGGGAGAAACCTTTCTGTGGTGGTGCGGAGGCTGGAGACGGCCGGAAAGTGGAGATCGGATGAGAGAGAGAGCGTCGCCGGCGAGAGGAGAGAGATGCTCTGGGCTTTGCTACGGTGAGAACACTAGCACGGTACACCGGTGCAATTGATGCTTGTGATCCGTTGGATCTCTGATGGAAAGATCGTGCGGCTGTGATTGGCCCGATCTGCAGGTTGATCGGACGGTCCGGATGAACAGAGGTGTGATCGGGTGTGACGCGGTGCACCGAAATCTCGGTACACCGGGTGACGTGGCGCAACGGGATCAAAGCTCAGATTTTTTCAAGGGCTGAGATGTGTTGGGGTGGCGATCTGGTGTGGTAAGCCCTATTGTATCCTCTTAAATCAACGGTTCAGATCTAAACACTATTAGATCTAACGGTTAGGATATATTTGGTATTTTCCATATTGTTTTTTTTTTAAATCAATATCCTACTCTCGTGAAGAAATAGTAAAAAAAAACTTAAAAAGTAATCCGGATACTCTTTTTTTTTTTTTCTCTTTTCTCCTGTCGCACTGTCACTGGCTATAGCCAATGAGAGGGGACAACAAGCATCTGCTTTAAATAAAAAAAATATATTCATCCAACTGCTCGCCTACAATAAATGTAACTGCCCCGCCTAATATGACAATCCGACAATCCTGTATTATTAATTTTGTTTTATTATATATAACAATATATATTTATATAGGTAAAATTAAAACTTAAATCAGTATTAGAAAAAACCCGATTCAACCGCTAAAAATCAATTTTAATTACCGAAAATTATGTTGAAACATAAAAAAAAACTTTCAATGGATATAAACCCGGTGGACCGGGTTTTGACCAAAAAAATAACAGGTTTGACCCAAAACGACATGAAACTCATTTTTTATCCTGGTCGACATTGTTTGACCCGTATTGACCCGGTGAACTCGGTTTTGGTCAAAAATGACAGTTTTGACCCGAAACGGCCCGAAACTCATTTTTTACCCTGGTCGACATGGTTTGACCCGTATTGACCCGGTGAACTCAGTTTTGGTCAAAAATGACGGTTTTGACCCGAAACGGCCCAAAACTCATTTTTTACCCTAGTCGACATGGTTTGACCCGTATTGACTCGGTGGACTCGGTTTTGACCGAAAATGACGGTTTTGACCGAAAACTCATTTTTTACTCCAGTCGACATAGTCTGACCCGTATTGACTCGGTGGAATCGGTTCTTATGGAAAGATGCGGTTGACTCGAGAAAAATATATTTTTGAATTTTCCTTTTTCTTAATTTTTTTGGATTTTTATAAATAATAATAGAAATAAAATAACATTTGAGAAAATCTTGGTGGATCCAAAATTGGGTTACAACAGAAGTTATTCTATTCTCATGACCTGGATCATAGGTTTTGCAGATTAATTTAATTAACTTGATTTTTTTGTTATTTTTTTAATTGAATATTTTTTTTCAGTTTCTCCATCAACATTGAGTTAATTGAAATTAGATTTCATAATTTGTTTCGTTTTGTTTTATGAAGTTATTCTAACCTCGTGACACAAGTTTGTAAGGTTAACTCGAGTTAATTTAAGTGATTTTTTAAAAAAACAATTTATCCACCAACATTGAATTTATTATGAATTGAAATTCATAATTTGCTTTCTATTTGCTTTCTATAGGGTTATCATGACCTCATCACACGTGTCTTGGATTTTACTTTTTTTTTAATTACATCCTTCAATATTGAGAATTAATTTTTATAATTTTTATAGCCAGATATTGACAAAATTATTGTTCTTACCTATTAAAAAGTTTAGAAGACGCGTCCAAATAAACAATCACCTCAAAAGACAAAAGGAAAAAATAATTTTTTTTCAAAAAAATAATAATAAATAAATAAAAAGAAAACATAATCTTTTTTCAAAAAATAAATAATAAATAAATAATTTGAGCTTCTCTAACAATAACAATCATATATATTTTATAGTTATAAAGGGTCACAAAAATTAGATATGACGAAGCCCAACGAGGGAAAAAATATTGTTAACCTAGTTATCAAAATTCAAACAAAGATGATACTAGGAAGTCATGCTCACCCTTTTGTTTATGTTATTCTCGTTCCATTTACTAAAGTCTAAAATATAATAATTAAATATATATGTCTTAATTACTCTTTAATTTTAACTTCTAAGAAATTCCTTTTAATAGTACTCTCAAAATAATAATAATAATAATAATAAGAAAAAAAATATAAAAACGAAGAAGTAACAAAGAAAACCTATATTTTAAGGATTGTATATTTTCTTAAATATTATATTTTGAAGAATCTAAATTATCAAACTAAGATTAATATCTATAATTACAGTAGTTTTTAGTTCCTAACACATATCTTTAATAGTAAAGTCATTGCATCATAAAACAATAATAAAATATTAAAAAAATAAAATTGTTGATGATATTTGGTACTAAAATTTGATCAATTGAGTTATTTGTTCATAAAATTCACAATATTTACCAACTCAATGTTGAGTTTGTAAGGATAAAAAATTTGCGTTGACTTTTGTTTTGTATTTTTTTAAAAATAAAGTCATGAATATTAAGGAATAATTTAATATATTATTTTTTTAATAATAAAATCAAGTTCATTTGAAAATTAATTACTTTTAAGATTTAAAAAAATTAAAAAACACAATATAATAGGCTATTTTGTTTTTCTACAATAAATAGAATAACAAAAATGGAAGTGGAATAAAACCACCTTTTTTTTGTTGTTTTCGTTTTAATTCTTTTATAATATTCAAATTCAATATTCTTCTTTGATTCCAAAACACAAGATAATTTATATTGATATTTATATATATCCATATAATATATAAGATTTAATAGTTGAGATAAAAAGATATTTAGCCTTTAAGGGTTACAAGTGAGAAGCAAATCTGTTGATGTTTATGGACAAGAAAAGAAGAAGAAAAAAATGAAAAAATGAAAACTTCTTGACACTTGGTTTTGATAAGATGAGTTGAAAAGTTTGAAAGACTTGCTGTATACTTATAATAAGACCTCACCGATCTGATCTCAATATATATTACTGTGAAAACAAAGTAATACAGTGCTTGGGCAATTAATTAATTAAGTAGCTAGGTAGGTTGTTCTTACCTTCTCCTGGATGCAGCTGATCAGAAGCAAGCAAAGTAATAGAGTGCTAGGTTGTTCTTACCTTCTCCTGGATGTAGCTCAGAAGCAAGCAAAGTAATAGAGCTCGAGAAACTGATCAATATCACCATAACTTGGCAAAGCTGAAACATCATTAACATATTGTGCCGAAAATTGGCTGCGAAAGCTGGAATAAGTTTTTGTATTTGTCGACACGAGACAGGCAGGGAAGGAGAGGTTGATTTGATTTATACTTACTAAATCTTAAAACGTCACATCCATGTGCCTGCGTACTTGTATCCTATGTCATTTCTCTTTGGTGATATTTGAATTCAATTTTAACTTCTTGCGATCATTATAAAAGATTTATTTCTTTTTTAAGAGTTGCTGGTTTTTCCATGTCAATATTTTTTAATTTTTTTAATTGGACATAATTTATTTAAAATTATATCAATATTCTATGTTAAAAAATTTATATTAAAAATTAAATTTTAATAAAGTTTTTATTCCAAAAATAATTATACTCCACTTTTAATCTGATTTAAAATATACCTATATTATAAATAAAATTCCAACAATCCTCTACATAAATATAAATTATATGATAAATTTAAAAACGACTCTAAAATTTATAGAATGATATTAATTTGATGGATCATTATTTTAGATGGATAGTTTTTTACTTTAAATATTTTTAAGTAAAATACTATTAGATTTATTTAGCTAATAAATATAATATCTTAAAATATTTGATTTTTTATATAAATCAAGAATAATAATATTCTCTTGGTTCTCCTGGTTGCAGGTTGCAAGATGTTGAAATTTAAAAGATAAGGAGGCAGGCACATACAGAGGCATTTGAGCCACAAATTTATTGACTACAAGCTATTATGTTGAATGATTCACATCACTAGCGCCGTCGGCTGCTAAAACTCTCAGATATTGACTTGAAACTTGCTAAGAACGTACTGAAAACGAGAGAGATTCCCATCAGAAAAGAGAGAAAGAACAAGGATTTATCCTTTTATACATCGTTTCAGGTATTAATAAAAGAGACCCACATTGCTTGAAGTTCATTCCATACTGCTGTAAAAGTGCACGAAGAACTTCATCATCACTTGTCCTTACCTCCTGCTCTGATTTTTCAATGGCTATAAAGTGCACTAAGAACACGAAGGTTTTTTTTTACTTTCAATGCTGTAAAGTGTACTAAGAACTTCACATCAATTGTTCACTAATTGCAAGTAGAATTTTCTGCTTTTTCTTTTTCTTTTTCTTTTTGCAAATACTGATTGATGTAGACATAGACCAATCTCTTTTCCACCTGGTCCTAAAGGACAACAAGCTATTTGGAGTTTATGATGCATAATTGACCGTTTCATTCTTGTAGCTGGTTTTTTTTTATGTTTTAAAAATATTTTTAGAAATAAATTTAATTTTTTTATATTTTTTTGTTTTAAATTATTGTTTTGATGTTTTTAAATTATTTTAAAGAGTCTGTGTTAAAAATATTTTTTTAATATTATTTTAATATAATTTAAAAAATATATATTTTTTAAAGCAACTGTTCGAATTTATAAAACCGCCGTCAGTTTTAATGCTTCTGATAGCCATCATTTGCTTTGAATATTGAGTTTTTTTTCCCAAAACCGTGAGCAAATTTATTTCTCGAATGAACACTCTTGTTATTTCACAAAAATAGTCTCGTGACACGTGGGTTGTGCATGTATTATAAAAAAATAATAATTAATAATTATAGTTGTCTATGTACCTACATGAGGGTTGTGCATGTATTATAGAAAATAATCTTGTTACTTTTTAGATAATTGAAGAGATTTGAAAGTTTAATTTTTATTTAGGGGCTAAATTGAAGAGATTCAAGATCAAGAATTAAAATAAAAAGGGTGTTGAAATCCGAGGTTGATATTGAAGTTTATCAGGGGCAAAATTACACAAAATTAAAAGTTTAAAGTCAGTCAAGAATGTAATTGAGAGAAATCACAAATCAAGAGACTAAATTGAACTTTACCAAAACAGCGCTGTTTTGGTTACTGTTCATTTTCTTTTCATTTTTTTCCTTGAAAAGATTGCTCATGAATTACTTTTCAGGGACATTTAATGCTTCATTTCTCTATCAAATTTGACAAAACTTGCACGAAAATGATCGTTTAACATTTGATTACACTCCGGTGTTGTACTTTATGGCCAATTTACACCACAACGGTCGTGGTACCGGCCCAAAGAGGCCTGCTTAGGCAACCTTCAACTGCCAAATTTAATAGTTCATGATGTCTACTTTGAGCCAACGATTGTGATCCTTCGGGGCTGAATAAAGGGTCAAGATTTGACACCGTTAAAGATAAAATGTTCATCTTTCATCCCCTATAAATAGGGGTGGATTCCATGTACTGAGTGTGAAGAAAATCGGGTGAAAAGTTGACAAAAAACCAACCTCCCTATTTTTTTTTCTTTTAGCCGACAATTCTCTCTCTTCTTTATCTCTCTCCACCGTGTTTTCAGCCGCCACAACCTTAGCACAACTAAACAATCACAACACAAACCCCTCTATCAACCCATCTCCTCGCTGACAATAGAAACCATAGCCGCCAATCTCTCCTTCTCCTCCTATTCCACCACAAACTTTTTTCTTTTTCTTGCACCACAGGAACCCAACCACCACCTCAGCATTGTCGTGTGCCACCAACACTTCCACCGTCCTCTGCAAGACTAGTGACTACAATCGTGACCCATGTGCCAAGTGAGCTCCTTCTTCTTTCCCCCCTCTCATTTGCATACATGATGTGAAATAATTCACGTCTTGCAAGTGCTGGCTTCTGGCAGCAGATACAAACTAGGCTGGACTCGTTTTGGCCTAGCCCAGATGGTTGAGACGGATTTAGCCCACCCCTAAAAGAAAAAGGAGAAGGAGGAGGAGGGTCTGTTGGGCCGCTAGTTAGCTAACCCGACTGAGTTGGGCTGGACCCATTTTGACCCAGCCCGTATGGCTAGGCTAGGTCCAGCTCAATTTATATTTCACATAATAATAATAATAATAATAATAATAATAATAATAATAATAATAATAATAATAATAGAAAGAAAAAACAAAAAACATTCCAAAAAATTCCAAGGGTCATTTCAAAATATTTGTGATTTTCTCGCAAATTTTTTCAATAATTTTGAATAATATCGGGCTGAATATTTATATTGTAAGATACAAATCCGGTATTAAAATACACGGTGTCGCACGTGTGCGGCGTCGTGGCGAAAACATCCAACCTCAAAATATCTTATCTTCTATCTATCTGGCAAATATGGGGAGACAAGGAATTCTTGTTTTTTATTATTGAAAAAATAGAATGGGAGTCGCCACTTAGTATTTTGGTCACTAGGAACCCTGACTGGTTTCAGAGATTGGGTATGGAGACTGGTTGCGTAAAGAAAAGGTATTAGCACCCCAAATACGCCCTACCTAAGATAAGCTGCATTGTTTTATTGTCTGATAAAATCTAAGGTCTTGTTGTGGTTTATAATTGTTGGTCTGTCTACGGTTTAAGAAAAGTCTTCATCTGTAAGGAGATCCTTATCTTATCGGATAAAACTTAATATTTTTAACATCAACAAAAGAAATTTAATATCTGAAATATATCTTATGTATAAGATTGTAACCCTAGGTACTAAAACACAATAAAATATGTGAAAAAATTATGTGAAAAAAAGTGGAAATTTAAAAGATAAGGAGGCAGGCACATATAGAGGCATTTGAGCCACAAGTTTATTGACTACAAGCTATTATGTTGAATGATTAATATCACTATAGCGTCAGCTGCTAAAAAGCATTTTCATGGGAAAAGTCAATTTATTGTACAGAAGTGATTACTCAAAGAGACCCACATTGCTTGAAGTCCATTCCATACTGCTGTAAAGTGTACTGAGAACTTCATCATCAATTGTTGAGGCCAAGAACAATCTCTCTTCCACCTGGTCCTAAAGAACGACAAGCTATTTGAAGTTTATAATAGACTCAATTATATAGCTAGTTTATTTTTATGTTTTAAGAATGTTTTTAGAAAAATATTGAAATTTTTTATTTTTTTTAAATTATTTTTTATGTTTTTTTAGATTGTTTTGATGTTGTTAAATTAAAAATATTTTTTAAAAAATAAACAAATATTAGTTTAATATATTTTTAAATAAAAAATATTTTAAAAAAAACTAAATACTTCTATTAGTCATCATTTGCTTTGAATATCACTGTGACACACTCTCGTTATAACACAAAAATAGTCTAGTCTCGTGACACGTGGGTTGTGCATGTATTATAAATAATAATAATTATTATAGGTAACATTACCCCTATAAGTATTTCCTCCCCCACTCTTCCTAGGTCAAGTCTTCCAAAAACATCTATTTGCAAGACCCGGTACATCTATGAAAAAACTACAAAGTAATATTAATTCTTGGGCCAAGTCCAATCGGCCTACATGATGTTTTATACACAATGTACACATCTTCATAAATATATTTATAAATATCTAGGATATTTTAAGATATTAATATTAAATATCTTATAACTTAGATATTTATGAGATATTTATATAAAATATATTAAAATTTAGATATTTCTTAAGATATTTATCTGAAAAAAATTTATATAAACAAATATCTTTAGAAGCATAAAGAAAGAGGTCAAAAGGCCAGAGTTCATCTCTTTAGACAACACAAATCTAATGTAAGACTTGAACAAAACTTAAGGAACATTTAAGCTTAGAGAATACAACCTGATTTCTATCGGATCCACTAGACGATCCTGTCTTCATCAACAAATCCAAATCGAAATCCGGGTGCGTCGAAGGACGTCCCCGTATCTCTCCCTCAACCATCTATTATATGTCTCCTTAAAATTAAAAAAGAAATCATAAAATTCAATTCAAGAAAACAATAACTTACGGAAAAAACTGGTTGAACGAACATACCACGAACTGTTGAGCGCGGTTGCCGACGAACTGTTGCACTCTATTTTGGCAGTCTTCACTTCGCACGTGTGTCTCCACAAAAAGCTTCATTGGGCTCGACTCACGTCCAAGAGTCGTAGCCTGTAAGAAAAAATATTGCAAGTTAAATATATTTATAAATAACAACAAATTAATTAAAGATAAATGTCATTAAAATTAATCTTATCATCTGCTTCACACGTGCAATGAATGGAACGAAGCTGTTGATTTGTGTGGTAACCGAACCGTGAACTTTTCGGTTCTGGTTCTCGGCACTCGACTGTAAGCATCTTGTGAACCGCTCGGACATCATGTGTTGAATTTACTACGCCTATATATCCTCCGAGATGTATGGCGGCCTAAAATCCCTCCAAACCGCCATGTTATTCCAACCTGGTAGAGCATTATCTCTAGCATATTTTTTAGCTTTTTTTGCGCTTTATACCAAAAGTCATGCAACCTACATGATGCAAATGTATTTTATATAAGTTAATGACAAATTAGATTTTAATATATAAATTGTTTTTTTTTAATATCGTATTGTTTTTTATGTTACTTAGTTGCAGCGTGATTCTCCCATATTATCCTCGCAACATTATCATTTATGCTATCCCACTCGAATTTGTTATGTGTTTAAAAAATTTATAAAAAATAAATCAATAATTTCAATATAACATAAAAAATAGTTAAAATTTTAAGTTAACACTAACCCCAAATCTTCTATCAACAATTGAAACAATGGAATTTCTATCAACAGTTTAAACACTGATGTTATTACTCGGGCGGTCTCAATGTTTATGAACCTGAAAATCAATAAAATTAATGAAATATTAGTTGTTCACAAATTGTTAAACACAAACCAACTTAAATCAAAACAAGCTCCAAAACAAACTTACATTGAAAATTCGTCCTTCCAATGTGCTATGTACTTGCGGGGGGCATTGACCTTACTGTGAAGGGACATCACCTCTACATTTTGGAACCATGCTGGAAGAGATAGCGTCATGAGTCGACGCAAATGCCTCTTCTTGGTTAGAACCTAATGACACGTCATCATCGCTGCTATAAGAACTAGCTGTGATCATTTGTTCAGGACGTGCAGTTGATTTTGTTCTATGCATCTACAACAAATTTAATGTATCACCATAAATGCTAGGATCTGAGATCATCTCCTAGATGTTGGTCTGTCCTTCAAGCATGCTTACCACTTCTAACATTGTAGGCTTTAGAGATGGAGATGCATTGATGCATAAGTGAGCCAATTTGTTCATCCTCTCAGCCTCTTCCTTGTTGAATTCAGATTGCAGCTTTGGGTCCACTATCTCCATTAAATTTCCCTTGTTTTGCACTCCATGGGCCTGTGAAAGCAAAAGGTAAAGTATTTGCAGAGAGGAGTAGTGCCTAATGTATCATGAATTCAAGATAGCAACAAGAATAGACTTGTAACCTACCCAGTCAAAAAGATATACGAATTCATTTGTTGTCCAAAACTATAAACATCTGCTTTGTCTGTTAAATAACCCCACAACACATATTCTAGAGCCATATATCCTCTGAAATCATAACCATGCCAGAGCTAAATTTTGTGTGTGGTTGGGTTAACATGAGATCTCATTTGGCGATCTCCTTTAACCAGAACAAAAAATTTACGTACAACTTGATCAACATGAAATCTCATCTGGCGATTCCATTTAATCAAAGCTAAAATTTATGTGTGGTTGGGTTAACATGAGATCCCATCTAGCAATCTCCTTTAACCAGAACTAAAATTCTGTGTGTAGCTCGGCCCACCTGAAATCCCATCCGGGGATTTCCTTTTACCAGAGCTAAATTCTATGCATGGTTGGGTTAACATGAGATCCCATCTAGCAATCTTCTTTAACCAGAACCAAAATTCTATGTGTAGCTCAGCCAACCTGAAATACCATATAGCGATTCTCTTTTACCAAAGCTAAATTCTGTGTGTGGTTGGGTTAACATGAGATCTCATATGACGACATCCTTTAACCAGAATCAAAATTTTATGTATAGCTCGGTCAACCTGAAATCTCATCTGGCGACTTCCTTTAAACAAAGCTAAATTTTATGTTGCGGTTCGGTTAACCTGAGATCTGATCTGGCAATCTCCTTTAACCTGAACCATAATTTGTCTATGTGTAGTTTGGATAGCCTGAAATCTAATCTGGCGACTCCCTTTAACTAAAGCTAAATCGATGTATGGTTGGGTTAATTTGAGATCCCATTTGGCGGTCCCCTTTAACCAGAACCAAAGTTATGTGTGTGAGGCTGAAGTTCATGTTTTTATCTATCGTCATACCTGGTCCTAATAGTCCGGGCCAAAATATAGATGTTTTTATTCGACCGTTTATTGATAACTTGGCACAATTGTAGTCCTATGATGTTTTGACTTATGATGTATCGACAAAATAAAATATTCTTATGAAAACAGTTTTGATATAGACTACAATGTTTTTCCACGTTATAGAAAGGTTTTTGGTTGGAGCACGCATGGAAAACTAGTTACCACCATCTCCTAGTGACAAACATTTCTTGGTTAAGTTGGGCTTGTTTGAGATTGTGGTAGCGGCTGCGGTTTAAAGTGCTTTTCGCTTAAAAATACATCAAAATAATGTTTTTTATTTTAAAAAAATTATTTTTGAGATCAACACATCAAAACGATCTAAAAATATAAAAAACTTATGAAAAAAAATTAAAATTTAAAAAAATACAGTTTTAATCGCGTTTCCAAACGGAGCCAACATCTTTATCCACCACCTCTTAGTTATTACCACCGCCTCCTATTGACCACCTCCTCGCATCGTAACCACCCTCTCACAATATGATCACCTCACATCGTGACCATCTCCTAACATGCTCCTTTGGTGCATACCTAATTTTACTATCCATTAATGCTCATTTGGTGTAAATTATTTAGAAAAGTTCCACTACACCATTAAACAGTTTTACCGACGGAATTAGTCCGTCGGTGACAGGAATGAAATCCGTCGGTGAAATAATTACCGACGGCCTCACCGACGAAAAATGTACGTCGGTATACCAGTTGTCGGTAACTCCCATTTTCATTGCTAAGTCTGTCGCAAATAAAAAAAACACCCACCGACGGTCTTACAGACGGATACGCGCGCGCCAAAAAAAAAGTTTCCTGCGGGAACATTACCGACGGAATAAATCCGTCTGCAATTTCAACGGTAATTACCGACGGAATATCCGTCGGTAATTATGGCATGGCTGGTAATTGTTTGCCAACCCTCTGTGAAATACCGACGGATAGTATCCGTCGGTATGTATTTAAAATATATAAAACAAATAATTTATTAATAGTAAAAACCTTAATAAACAAATAAAAATGGATTAAACATTAAAAATATAAAAGTAATGTTAAATAATATTCATTACAAATTTAATGTGTTTAAAAAAAAATTAAACTAGAATAGCGGCGGAGCTGGAGGAGGAGGAGGAGGAGGCTGGTTGTTCCCGGGACCATACGACCAAAAAGAAGCTGCACAAGTATCGTCACCCATCTTTGATCTCATCTCCATGACTATTTGACGGAGCTCATCATAATTCGTCGAGAGTTGTTGATATTGTTGTTTCAATGCAATGAACTCCTCAGACTGAGTGTTTTTCCTTTCCTTATTTTTTTAACTTGGCCCGATTTCAGCTCCGAGTTGACCCGCTAAGCCAGACCGGGTTTCAAAACTATGGGACTTTTATACCCAGTCTTTGAACTTTCTTCTTGGAAATGAACATGTATTATTAGTGGAGGAATTGGTGATCATCAATTCTATCTAGTGCTTTTTACAGACGATAAATCATTGGTAGCCATGTGTCATGCAATTATGGAGACAGAGAGAAAAGGTGCAAGAGATATGTCAACACACCAATTAGTGTTATTATTGAATTATTTTTTTCTAATAGGTTGCTTTCAAAATAGAGATCAACCTTTTAAATAGATTGGTTTTAAATTTACTTTTTAAAATAAAAATAATTAGAATTCTAATTCAAATAAATAAATAAATAATATAAACACCAGATATCATGCTAAAATTTCAAAATAAACTAAATTAAATAATAAAATAAAATAAAATAATAATTTTGAGCCTAATTTGAAGGGTAATTTAAGCTTTGGACGTGGTTATATCCAACTGACACTATAAAAACAGCAAACAGAATCTTCTAAAAAAATTAAAGACATATTAAATAATTAAATCAAATGTTATGGATATTTTCATTTATCACTACAACATTATCCAGTTTTACCGACGGACTAATTCCGTCGGTCAAAGCAATGAAATCCGTCGGTGAAATAATTACCGACGACTTCACTGACAGAACACGTCCATCGGTATAACAGTCGTCGGTAACTTTCATTTCCTTCGCTAAGTCTGTCGCAAATAAAAAAAACACCCACCGACGGTCTTACAGACGGATACGCACGCGCCAAAAAAACATTTCCCGCGGGAACATTACCGACGGAATAAATCCGTCTGAAATTTCAACGGTAAGTACCGACGGCATTACCGACAGAAATTCCGTTCGTAATTATGGCATGGCTGGTAATTGTTTTGCAACTCTCTGTGAAATACCGACAGATATTATCCGTCGGTAAATCCGTCTGCATTTAATCACCGACAGATATTATCCGTGGGTGATTCCGTCGGTAATGATGGCATGGCTGGTAATTGTTTGGCAACTCTCTGTGAAATATCGACGGATAGTATCCGTCGGTAGGTATTTAAAAAATATATAAAAAAATAATTTATTAATTGTAAAAAACCTTAATAAACAAATAAAAATGGATTAAACATTAAAAATATAAAAGTAATGTTAAATAATATTCATTACAAATTTAATGTGTTTAAAAAACAAAATTAAACTAGAATAGCGGCAGAGGAGGAGGAGGAGGAGGCTGGTTGTTCCCGGGACCGTACGACCAAAAAAGAGCTGCGCAAGTATCATCACCCATCTTTGATCTCATCTCCATGACTATTTGACGGAGCTCATAATAATTCGTCGAGAGTTGTTGATATTGTTGTTTCAAGGCAATGAACTCCTCAGACTGGGTGCTCGATACTGATGGAGAGCTTCCAACAGTTGAGACACTACGAGTCGAACGCAAGTTTTCAGCCGTAGTGTTGGAGAGCCCGTAGACCCTATTTTTATCGGGTCCACCAGACGATCCCGCCTCCATCCATAAATTTGGATCGAAATCTGGATGGGTCGACGGATTGTCCCCATATTTCTCCCTCAACCGGCTATTATAGGTCTCCTGAAAATTCCATCGGTAAAAAAATCATCAAATGCAATTCAAGATGCAATTCAAGAAAATAATAACTTACAAAATAAAATGAACGAACGAACATACCACGAAGTGCTGAGCACGGTAGTCCACGAACTGCTGCACCCCCTTTTGGCGGTCTTGACTCCGCACATGCGTCTCTACAAACAGCTCCATTGGACTCGGTTCACGTCCAAGAGACGCAGCCTGTAAGGAAAAAATAGGTTGAAAGTTAAATATATTATAAGGAATGACAAATTAATTAACGATATATTTCATTAAAATTAATCTTACCATCCGCTTTGCATGTGCGCTGAATGAGACGGATCCGCTAGTGTGCATGGTCACCGAACCATGAATTTGCCGGTTCTGGTTGTCGGTGCCGGACTGTGAGCGCCGTGAGAACCGCTCTGAGGTCACGTGCTCAATATATGCCGTCCATATTTCCCCCGAGATGAATGGCAGTTTGAATTCCTGCCAAACCGCCACCTCATTCCATCCTTCAAGACCGTTATCCCTCGCATGTCTTTTTGATTTTTTTTGGGTGTCATACCAAAAATCACGCAACCTACTTCCATAGTAACAAATTAGAATTTAAAACATAAAATTATAAAACAAAAATAAATATTATTTTCGATGTTACCTAGTTGCCGCGTGATTCTCCCATACCCTCCTCACAACATTGTTGTCCGCCCTATCCCACTCAAATTTGTTCTGTGTATATAAATAATTCATATAAAATAAAAATAGTACAAGATATAAAATTATAAAAATCATTTATTAAAAATAAGCTGGAAATTAAAAATTAACACCGACCTGAAATCGCTTAAACCATGCATCGATATTAGGTTTCCACTCAGGATGTTTGGAAACCTGGCTCCATTGAAACAATGAAATCTCCATCGACGATTTAAACGCCAATGTTATAGTCCTTGCAGCCTCAATGTTTGTGAACCAGAAATTAAATAAAAGTAGTAATATTAATTAGTTGTTCATAAATTATGTTATAAGTATATATAAAAAAAAACTAAAACCTAAACAAACTTACATTGAGAGGTCATCCTTCCATTGTGCCTGGTACTTGCGGGTGAATTGACCCTGCTGTGAAGGCACACCGCTTCTGCGCTGTGAAACCGCTCTAGAAGAGGCAGCATCACAAGTTGGCGTAGATTCCTCGCCGTGATCAGCACCTAAGGATACGTCCTCCTCGCTGCTAGAAGAACTAGCTGCAACCATCTTCTGACGACGTGCTATAGATTTCATTCTACGCATCTACACAAATTTATACGAATAATTACATAATTAACTTTGATTATTTTAAAAAAAATTCGACAGTGTCTCCCCTATACTGGGGGGTCCCCAAGTTATCGAAAAAATCATATTACACTTCCAATTTTATTTCACATGTCGATCCAATCATCTTGGATCTCAACCCAACTCATCATCATCAGCACAACATTTTATTCAATAACATCATATAATAATATTCAAGTAAAAGAATCAATTTCAACTATGAACATTCATTGTTAAATTGGTACTTAGAGTGACAAACATTAGATTAAAGTCATACATTCAAATTTACAGATTAATATTACATTTCAAGTTTTAAGAGACAAGACTCTTAATTTATAAATAATTACATGGTCAAAAGAAAAAGGTAACTAAATCAATATCATTCCTAACACGATCAACCCTAATGTAACAAGCAATAACAATAACATATAAACAATAATATCCTAAAATTAAGATAAACTAATTAAATGTAATTCTATATATATAAATTAACATTTAAAACATAAATTCAACAATAACAATTATAGCAATACAAACAATAATATCCTAAATTAAGATAAACTAATTAAATGTAATTATATATATATAAATTAATATTTTTAACATAAATTCAACAATAACAATTATAGCAAACAAACAATAATATCCTAAATTAAGATAAACTAATTAAATGTAATTCTATATATATAAATTAACATTTAAAACATAAATTCAACAATAACAATTATAGCAATACAAACAATAATATCCTAAATTAAGATAAACTAATTAAATGTAATTATATATATATAAATTAACATTTTTAACATAAATTCAACAATAAAAATTAAAATAAATTTGGGAATAAAAAATGCTTACCTTAATAGTGTGTTGAATTTAAGATTTTATCTACAAACAATACACAAAACAAAGAAAAAAAATCATAATTAAAATAAAAAAAATACAAAGATTAAAAAAAAAAGAATACATACTTTTTAAAACTACCACCAAATAGGGGTAAATCTCTTCAAAAAGCCAAATGCAACCGGAGAGGAGAAGAGAAATGGAGAAGAAGAGAAACTGAGCCGACAGAAAAAAATGAATCAAATGGGGGGAAGGGGGTGTTTTATATGGCAATTTTTCCGACGGTATTACCGACGGAAATTAATTGCTGTCGGTGGCATTAAATTTTATCAGTAATTAATTGAAATGCGCACCAAAAAAGTTCGAAAATCCCGCCAGACTTTTCCATCCGTCGGCAAATCCGTCGGTATTGGTGCAGACGGACACGTGTCAGACATGCGTGCGCTTCGGGATGTGCGTAAATCTGTCGGTGATACCGTCGATGTTGGTCGTCGGTAAAGCTGTCGGTATGTGTGCAGACGAACACGTGTCAGACACGCGTGCGCTTCGGGATGTGCGTAAATCCATCGGTGATTCCGTCGGTATAGGACGTCGGTAAAGCCGTCGGTGTACCCATCGGTGATGGTGGCACAATCCCATAATTGTTTTGCAACTCTCTGTGAAATACCGACGGGTTATATTCCGTCGGTAAATCCGTCGGTGAAAGTGGCACAATCCCGTAATTTTTTTGCAACTCTCTGTGAAATACCGACGGGTTATAGTCCGTCGGTATACCTGTCGGTGAAACGGTAAATTTTTTTTTTTTATGTAACCCTGTCACAAAATCTTGAATTGCAATCTTACAGCACACACAACACAATAACAAGGGCTGACCATTAAAGAAGAATAAATATTTCATGTTTCAAATTATTACATTATAAAATAAGGCTTTATAACATATTTAGTTAGTCGGAATTTTCATCTTCGTCCTCTATTGAATTGTTATCATCAGCTTCATCTCACTCTTTAATTTTGTTATCATCTTCTTCAACAACATTCTTTTTTCCACTAGTAGAGCTCAGAACAACATTCAACTCCTCTGCGTCAACATCAACAAGACTATCGTTGAAAACACGAAAATTTGAATTTTCTTCTAAGTCAATCGACAGAGCAACTCGGTATGGTTCAACCAACTCATTAGCTTGAAAGACTTCATCTATCACACTTGTGTCTTCGTTCTCATCCTGAACAACCTCGACACGACCTTTGGGTTTTGTTTTTAAAATGGATAACCAATCAACTCTTGATTGGTCCTTTCTAAAGGAAGGGGTGTATGTGTAATAAACTTATTGGCATTACTTTGCGAAAACAAAGACGTCGTTTACATTGCGGTGTCTACCTTTTGAGTTGATTTCAACGAGACCATAGTGATGATCTACTCTGATTCCTCTGTCAGTTGTGTCATACCAATAGCATTTGAATAAAAACATTCTATTTTGCTCGCTATGATATTGCTGTTCGATGACCTCTTATTTGTAATAAACTTATTGGCATTACTTTGCGAAAACAAAGACGTCGTTTATATTGCGGTGTCTACCTTTTGAGTTGATTTCAACGAGACCATAGTGATGATCTACTCTGATTCCTCTGTCAGTTGTGTCATACCAATAGCATTTGAATAAAACACTCTATTTTGCTCGCTATGATATTGTTGTTCGATGACCTCTTCCAATCTACCGTAGTAGTCAACTTTAAACTAACTAGAAGTCGATTCCTTAATACAAACACTGCTGTTGTATGTCTTTCTTCCATGCCCGTATTCTTCAGTATGAAAGACATATCCATTGACAAAATACCCGTTATAGCACTTGACTTTTCTTTCAGGGCCCAAACATAGTAAAGACAGTGAAATAGCAGCACTACCTTCCATTTGATAAACCTAGCTTGTAAATTAAATACAATAATAATCAATAAACGAATATTATGTAACATTGACTACAATTAATTACATTGCAAGAGATAATGAGTTTGTGATAGGACTTACATGTGTTCTAAACCATGTGGCAAATTGTTCATCTTGTAATTGAAAGATCTGGGATTCGGTCAGCTGTGAGTTATTGGACAGTAAGTATCGTCGATGTTGCCTGCAAGGTTGTTCCAAATTATATGAGTGTATGGTATCACAAAACATAAATAGTACACTCTTGACAAAGTTTAAGTCGAACATCTACTTACTTAATAAAAGGTCTCAGCTCATCATAGTTAAATATGACATAATTGTGTGCTTGTCTGAACTCTATTTCAGACAAATATCTTTCCCTCATGGCATTTTTAGGTGTGGGTCGTCCAGGATTTGAGAATATTGACAAGGTCCCATTTGAATGCACTTCACCACCTTCATCATGCCATGGAACACGGTTTATCCTCGTTTTCAAATGAGGTTTGAAATAGTATGAGATAAATGTTGAGATCTCCTCAACAATATACGCCTCACATATTGACGCCTCAACATGCGCCTTATTCTTAACCTTTTTTTTAAGATTGAACAAGTACCTGGATGTATATATATATATATATATATATATATATATATATATATATATTAATAAAAAATTATCAATTAAAAACATTTAATTATAAATTACATAGCTCATGTAATATCTAACCTCTCGAATGGATACATCCATTTCTACTGGACCGGTCCTCCAACTTTTACCTCAAACGGTAAATGTACGGGTAGATGCTCCATTGAGTTAAAAAATGATGGAGGGAATATCATCTCAAGTTTGCATACTGTCTCGACGATATTCTTTTCAAGCCTTTCAATGTGATCAACATTCAACTTGCTGGAGCATATATCTCTGAAGAAATGACTGATCTCCGTTAGTGCATCCCATATCCCCTTTGGCAACAAATCACGAAAAGCTAATGGGATGAGTGTTTGCATAAACACATGGCAGTCATGACTCTTCATTCCATATAATCTGCATTCCTCTGTATTAACCAGCCTTGATATGTTCGAGGCATGTCCATCGGGGAAATGCAGACTCTTAAGACATTTGTAGACGAGTAGTTGTGCATTTTTCTCTAGCACGAAACTTGCTCTTGGTTTTGCGACCCGTGACCCATCACAAACCAATTCCATATTTTTATGGTTACAGAACACCGCTACATCCAATCTAGCCTTGATGTTGTCCTTTGTCTTCCCCTTCACATCCATGACGGTGTTGAAAATGTTCTCAAACACGTTCTTTTCAATGTGCATGACGTCAAGGTTATGGCGGAGAAGATTGGTCTTCCAATAAGGAAGCTCTCAAAACATACTTCGCTTCACCCAATTATGGGTCAAACCAAAACCAGGAAACTTCTGCTTACCTGATTGGAGACCAAACACAATTTCATCGTACTCTGACACAACATCAAACAATTCTTCACCGGAAAGACGCGGGGGTGCAACATCATTTTCAACTCTGCCAACAAAGAAATCCTTTCTGTTCTTTCTGTACTTGTGGTTATGTGGCAAGAAACGACGGTGACAGTAAAAAAAAGAAGCTTTACCCCCATTTGTTAGCGTGAATGCCTTGTTGTTCTCCATACAGTATGGACATGCTAGCTTTCCATGCGTGCTCCAACCAGAAACCATTCCATAAGCTGGGAAATCATTGATAGTCCACATCAAAGCCGCTCTCATAACAAAATTTTGTTTCCTCAAGATGTCATAAGTCAAAGCTCCAGAGGACCACAACTGCGTCAACTCATCAATCAATGGACGAAGACAAACATCTATATTCCGCCCCGGACTGCTCGGACCTGGTATGACCATAGATAAAAACATGAACTCCGGCCTCATACACTTCCTGCATGGACACTTAATACCGCCATCAGTAAAATTCCTCGAAATAGATGTTGCAAAATTAATAAAACCCTGGACACCGTTACAGTAATCCATCCTCCGCAATCCTTGGGGTGAGTCCCGATACATCCATGAACGATCATCCATGACTTCTATTGAACCTCTATAAAACATAACAAAAATATTGGTTTTCCCCGACATTATCCAACAAACTAAAACAACACTTATGTTAAATATTCATTATCAATTATCAACTATCAACGTTCATACATATAAATTTATACATATATAAATTTACAGAAATCACAACTTCAAAATAGAATTGATAACAATTAAACAAGACTTGTTAAACAAGCTATTAATTATTTATTTCATCACAATGACACATTTAATTCGGTGTAATTCAAATAAAATTTCAACAATTTACAAACAAATATAATTTGATAAAATCTAAAACAAACTATAACAACTACAAAATTATACATTCATACTACAAGTTTCTTTGAAAAATAACAATTAAACAAGTACAAACGTTAACAAAATACATATACTACAACAATAAAATTCACAATTAAATATTAAAACTAAAAAGGATAGATTTACTTTAAAAAAAAAATGATAAAATCTACAAGAAATAGATATTGTGACCACGTATAAGATATAAGAAATTAACTTGAGTGCTCGTGTTGAGAATAGTGGAGAGTTGGGATGGGAGGGAGGTTGGCTGCAGTTTGGGAGGGGAGAGGTGGGATGGGAAAGAAGAAGAAGGAGAAACAGAGGAAGAGAGTGTCGGTAGATGGGTGGGTATATAATGGCTTTTACCGATGGAATCACCGATGACATCATTCTGTCGGTGACTCCATCGGTGATTCTGTCGGTGAAAGTGTCACGTCACTGTACGACTATCTCAGTTTGAATCCCTTGGTAATTCCGTCGGTAAAATCGTATAACGTCACCACGTCGTTGCATATTTCCAGACAAACTGTATACCCCATCGACGAAACGGTCGGTATATACCGACAGATGTTGAGACGGAATTATGTCCGTCGGTAATTCCGTTGGTTTTCTCCGGTTTTCGGGTAGTGTTCCTGTGCCTACATCCGAAATTAAAGTCATATCATCTTATTAGTAAAGAAAACCTCTCACCACTAGCCCAACTTTATTAATTTTACTAACTTAATGTATATTAGCAACCCTCGTGTTGTTTGATTAATTATATTTAATACTTTAAGTTAAGGAAAAAAGCCTTTTATCATTGAAAAATAGAAAAAGCGAACATATTTGATAAGATGAGATGCTGATTAATTTATTTGTCCACTTTTTAAAAATACTTTTGGGGAAAATTATTAAAAATATCTTATAAATTATACCTTGTAATCATATTTTAGTAAACTGTGCTTTACAAAGATCAATTTTATATAATTGATTTTACTTTACATAATAAGTCATTAATCTACCGATTTAGTGAATGAAATAAAAACTTAAATATTATATAATTTGTGCTTAAATGTTATTGTTTTTTTTTTTTTAATATCCTAAGTGTCGTTGTAATTTGTGCTTCTTCTGCCACCATTTTTACAGGTCTCAATCTCAAGATTCTAAACAATAATGTTAAAAAAAAAAAATCATAACCCATTTAACAGAATGAAAACCCAGAAAAGTATTTATTGGCCTTTTAACAAAACAGCAATCAACAACCCAGAAAAGTATTATTCTTTAGTGTAATTTATTGTAGTAAATCAATCAATATTCCACTGTGCTATATCTGAAAGCTAATTAATGTAGTAAATCTTAATTGTAGTAAATCAATCAATATTCCATTAGAGATAACTTTTGACCTTAATCAAAAGTTTATTATGAAACTAAGTCAAACTTTTGTTTAAACCGAAGTTATATTCTCAACTTTAACGATTCTAACTTATATTATATTCTTTATTTAAAAAAGTTGTTTCGAGTCACTTTTACTTAAATATATTTTTCTAACTTCAATTTATTTTAGCTCATTTTTGTCATAAATTATTTATAAAAAAACTCTAAAGCAACTGATACCAAGATTCCTTCTACTAAAAATCCACAAAAATGTAAGTGACAAATGATAAATAGTGAAATATTGGTTTTACAGATTTTAAATGATTGATTGAGAAAAGGAATATTAGAGTAATTATTGCAACATCAATTTGTATAGAAATTTTGTATAATTTGCTTAAGAATTTGTCGCTGCTCGAATTCAAATTAATATACGTTTAATTATATCCAGCCTATTCTTAAAAAGTTATTATGTCTTTAATCTATTCTTTTATCATAGTTTTTTTCATCAAAACTAACAAAAATACACCAAGTCAAGTAAGTAACACGCAACAACAAAAATTAACACGCAACAAAAATTGTACTTTGAAAACACTATATAAGTATTAATGTCAAAGGATTAGCTCCACAAAGAAACAAGATATTAGTGAAGATAATTTCTATCATTGAAATGATCCGCGAGTACTCTCGTTATGGAGATTGAGTGATTAATTTTATGATATCTAGGAGAGAAGTGGTATGGCCGATCGATCACACAACTTATTAGCACTGCATGCAGCAAAATTCCAAAAATCTTGTCTAAGAGCATCTTCAATGGCAAAAATTATTTAGAAGAGTTAAATTATTGATATGGTTTTTTTAAATAGTATAAATATAGTTTTTTTATATGCATTCCAATGAAAAAAAATCATTTTAACAACCCATTTGTATTTTAATATGTTATATTATTATTTTTTTTGTTTTTTTAGAAAAGTTATTGAAAAAAAAAAGAATTTTAGATAATCTATTTTAATGTTTTGACTCTTTTAATAGATAAATAGGAATGATTTTTCTTTGGAAAAAAAAAAGTCATTTAGGCTCATGACCTGGTTTTCCCTGCAAAATCAATAAAGAAGAACTGAAAAAATAGTTTTTATTTTTTGTTTTTCTCTTGGCTTTCTCACTGAAGACACCTAAGAAAGAAAAGGAAAGAAAGTGTTGAACATTAACTGGTATCCATGTAAAGGACAGGGATAGCACCATCGATTGTGAAAGATTTGTTTATTATATTAATGGGCCACTACAAAGAAAGTGAAATAGATATGAAATTGCTTGCAAAATTGTGTGAAGGAAATTCAGTGCAGTTTGGCAGTCCAAATAAAAGCCTCATGAAGCATCTTCATGCTAATAATACAAACGATCACAACTGTATATTCTCTTCCATTTGAGAAAGATAAATTTGTTCGGTACCCTCTCAACCTCCAATTCCAATATGAGAAGAACATTAAGTAGGACCCATGACTACTTTAATACTCACATTATCAAACATTAACCCATGACTAATGATTTTCTCCCCTCAAATTATTTGGAGCATAAATAGATGAAAGTTTGAAAAGTTATTAGGAATTGATATTATTTTTGTTTTTTTATATCATTATTCGACATTATTTTTTTAAAAAAAAAACTTTGTAGTTTTTTTTTTAATTTTTTTATTAAATTATCTCAATCTCATAATCTATTACACACAATAAATATATAATATAGAGATATCTCATATCTAGTTTCACATATTTCATGTGTTAGAATAGCTTTTTATTAACTTGAAATCACATCTCTTCAAGGCATTTGATGTAACAAGCTTTCTCACTCGAAAAAAGAGTGGTGAAGCAACAAAAATCACTATTCAAGGATCAACAAAAAAACTTTATATTTAAGAATAATAAATCATATTTTGAGATTTTATTTAACAATTTAAATTTTCAAATTAAATTAGTTTTTAATATGATATCAAAATTTTAATGATCAAGTTATTGCAAGTTTAAATTTTATTATTCTTATTTATTTAATAAAAATAAAGTATAAAACAGTGTAAATATATACAAGTTTCAAATCTAAAAAACTTCTATTTAAAAAAATATATTAAAAAATAAGATAAATTATATTTTAAAACAATACTTAAATTTAAACTTATAAATTAAATCAGTTATTTAGAATCTTAATCCAATCACAGTCCCCGCCCAACACCCACGTAAAGGATGGAAAAAAGTCGTCACCATTTTCGACTTGGGTTCTCGGGCTGTCTGCCATTGTCGCTGGTTTTGCTACCACTAATTACGGATCATATACTTTTCCTTTTTTCACTTGGTTCTTTCAGTTCCAATCTCAGTTTAATGATCTCCCAACTTTCATGTAAGCATACTTTTCTTTCTTCAATCTAAAGCTAAGCCCTGCTTAATCGCTTTAGAGTTCTGGAAAGCAAATTAAATATTCAGACTGTATCTATGTCCATCTGCAGGTTTTTCGTGGTTGATAATGCCATAGCTAGTGAGTGAGAACCTTGCCCTTCTCTATAGCCTGCATCTTTCGGTCTCATGCAGCAGGACCAAGACGACTCCTTATCATCTTTGATTCGGTGAGTTCATCAAGTCACAATAAATCTATAACATGCTATATAATAGGAATAATTTTAAAATAATAACAAATGCAGCATAGATTTATAATAACTAATCCAGCATAAATTTATTAGAAATTAAAAAATATTATATTAAAAAATTAAAGCAGCAATGGATATTATTCAAGAGAAAAGAGGGGAGATGCTACTTCAAACAGGCTGGCTTGCGTTCATGGGCTTCAACTTCTTTCACCCGTTCATCCAAAGCTCCTTGTAATCAATTATTTACTAACACCTAATATATATATATATATATATATATTTGCTACTCGCAAACCGTGTGATAAGATAATCTCCTCTCTTTTATCTTGAATAATCTCTTCTTGATCGGTAGTTCATAATTTATGTATTTATAGGGAATTATTTTTAATAAATGATCGACCAATGGAAACAGGTAGCTGTCTTTGGAGATCAAAAGAAAAGCAAGAAAAAGCCATGTACGTGGGAAAAGTTAAAGACCTGAGGGATTCCAATATCCACTAGTTTGACAATTCCTCACCGGTTTATAATGAATGTCATTTTACTTGATAATGTTATACTTACATGAAGATGTTTTATAATTTAAATATTCATTTAGCATTAGAATTTTAATTTATTAAAGTTATTAGTGTTCATAGATTGAATTAAAACTTTTGTTATAGAATAAAAAATATTTGACTCATAATATTATCCAAACACATAAAGAGCTTTACAACTAATTTAACACTATTATAGTTATATATTAAAATCTTGTTTTCAAAAATATTTATGATAGAAAACTCTCTCCCTCTTTTATTTGAAGTGACACAACTTCCATAGAAATTTATACATGTTACTATTACTTTAGACATAAAACTATATATTCCATTAATAACTTGTGTTCATCCCCTTTTAAATAAATAGTATGCATTAAATTCTACCAAAATAGAACCTAAAGGTAAAAATCAATGCCAAACATTTCCGTAACGATAACTTATTGTTACCCATTAAATTTCAAGATAAGTCTTTGGCTAATTCAAAGTTGGGTTTTAATTACTAATTAATAAGTTTTTAATCTCATTCCACTAGTTATTTTCCTTCCTATATCCCTAGATAGTCTCTTTTTGAACAAATCTGTCAAATTATCTACAAACTTTACATAGACAATAATAATTATTTCACTCATTATTTACAAACACATTCATATTGAATACTTTTATATATTTACTTGCCATTATTAAAAAAAAAAATGTTATTGTAAGTCGTAGATATAGTTTCTTAATTAGCATAATGCAAATAAATAGATGGTTGTAGTTGTGGCTACAACTTATATCTAACAATAGATTTATGGGTCATTATACTCATTGGTTCATGGTAGCCACAACTATAAATTTTGATTTCATGGTAGAACATGAAATGTAAGTTTTTATTTTTATTTTTAGAGGCCTCGGATATAATGCACCTCTAAGAGTAAATATTCATCTTGATATAAACTTGTTGTCATTTAAAGTAATTATCTAACTTCCATCACAATAACCTTCTAACTTTGTTAGAAAATCAAAATAAAATAAATCTAAATCGTTCATCATTTTAAGATAACAAAAGACTCTTGAAATAGCCTTTCAATTGTTTGTACTAGGTTCACTAATATATCTTGATACTTTGCATACAACAAAGCTATATCCAATCTTGTATAGTGCATAACATGCATAATACTTCTAGTGACAACAAAATGCTTGAGTTGTGTTACTATTTTATCACAATTATATAGCCTTTCAACCTAAAAAGACAGACATAATCAATCATATAAGAACATACATGTAATTTATATTTTCAAACATTTTTTCTCTCTTTTTTTACTAGCCACCAAAGTGTAGAGAATGGAAGCACTCACAAATAAGTCTTATCTTAAAAATATGATGACTTTAGGCTTTTATATAAACTACGTGAGTGGACATTTCTTTTCTCACTTAGGCTCATAATTTAAGACAAACCCAACAAGTCTCCACTTTGGCTTAAACTAAACCAACTTATAAAACTTGAACTCCTCTCTAATCGCCTCCATCAAGCACCTTTAAAGTACTACTCAAATCAATGAAGTTTAAGCAATGCTTAGAATTAACTATGAAGATAGGATTCGTCAACATATCTACAAGGTTCTTAATTGTAGCAATATTATTCACTAATACAACACCCTATAGCATGATATCTAGACTAAATAAATACCTAACATCAGTATATTTAGTCATTTCATGGTACATTCAGTTCTTGACCAAATGAATAACACTTTGGCTATCACAATACATAACAATTAATTAAATCATGTGAAAAACCAAGATTACCAATCAAACTTCTTAGTTATAAAACTTTTTTCATTACCTCTATCAATTCCATATACTTAACTTTTTCTATAGACAAGGCAATAGGGGATTGTAAAAAAAAATTCAACTAATGACACACCTCGAGAAAATAAAAACATAATTTTTCAACTATCTTTTTCTATTTCAATTAAAAGCGTAATTTGAATTTATAAAGCCCTCAACGCTACTTTTAGTTCTACTAGCTCTATCATATATCAAACCAATATTTATAGTACTTTTAAAATAATAAAGTATCCATTTCATGACCTACAAGTGAATTTTACCAAGATTTGTCATAAATTTTATGACCACACTAATACTATATGAAATGTCACAGGAAAGATAATGCTTCCAACTACAGAAGCATATGGAACTCCTGAAATATGCTCATTCTCTTTTGTAGACAAGAAAATAGTGGATTGCAAAATTGTTTTTCAACTAATAACACCCTAAAAGAGTGAAAACATAACCTTTTAGTGACCTTCTTATATCTAAATCAAAAGCATAATTTGAATTTACAAAGCTCTTAACTCTACCTTTAGTGTTACTACCCTTATCATGTATCAAACCAATATTTATAGCACCTCAAAGATAACAGAGTATTAATTTCATGACCTACTAGTGAACTTTATTAGGATTTCCTATAAATTTGATAACCACACTAATAGCATATGAAATGTTTAGATGAGTAAAGATCGTAGCATACATAATGCTTCCAACTATAGAAGCATATGAAACACCTGACATATGCTCATTCTTTTTTGTAGACAAGATAATAGTGGATTGCAAAATTATTTTTCAACTAATGACACATCCTGAAAAAGAGAAAACATAACATTTTAGTGACCTTCTTATACCTAAATCAAAAGAAAGCTCTCAACTTTACCTTTAGTGTTACTACCCCTATTATATATCAAACCAATATTTATAGTACCTCTAAGATAATAGAGTATCCTAGTGATCACCCTCGTAAAGGCAATATGAAGGCTCAGCAGATAGTGGGATGGCACGTATACCAATCACTTACAGTCTAAGCACTCAACGAAGAGTTGGGGTTTACACAAATTTAAACCTTGACTAAATAGTCGTAAGGTAAGCTGCTAGTCCCCCACCTAACTTGAAGCTTGTGTGTGCTTTCAAAAATTAAAACATGTGATGCATGAGAGAATTCTATATAATACATGAATAAAACAAAAATAAAATAAAACAAAACACACAAAAAAGCGTTAACACATCAAAACACAAAGCTTAGTCTGATAATGTTGAAAACAATACCGTCCCCAGTGGAGTCGTCATTCTGTCACATGTCTCCTGCGCGGCGTCGATGGCGATTTTTATTCTTTTGCTTGATTTGTGTCTTGAAAGTCGCCACCTAGTATTTGATTGAGGGTTACTAGAAAACCCGGGTGTATTGGTCTTTGTCAAAGATTCAAGGGTAAGAGACTGATTATGACTAGGGAAGGTGTTAGCACCCCTAGCGCACCCTAAAGTAAGCTGCTTTGCGATTTAATGTGATTTGAAAATTTGAAATATTAGTCAAATTCTTAAAGCTTTAATAAATCATTTATTAAATCCCAAAATAGATCTAAAAACGTGTTCTTACATTTTCACGGGAAATACAACATGATTTTATTTGTCCTTGAAATACTTAACCATATGCAAATTAAACATTAAATTCTATTTTTGCCTTTCTTTTTATTTTATAATTCAATAACATACATGAAAAAAAATACAAAACACACACATCACCTTTTTTACTGTAATATACTCACACACGCCATGACTAAATATTACAAAATAACCAATGTTCAAAACAATCCAAATAACACATTAAACAATTTAAATTTACAAAAAAAAAAAGGGTCTGAACTAAAAAATCATGAATAGTGTCGGAAGCCCCAAGTCACTGGAACAGTGTTATGAAGCCTTTGGGTCGCCTGAACAGTGGCGGCGCGTCTTCTCCACGCGCCACCGCCACTAGCAGCGCGTGGATTCATACGCCGCCGCCAGAAAATCCAAACAAACAGGGGGTCTGTAACGACCTCCTCCCCTCTTCCTTTCCTTGCCAGCGGTGAGAACAACGTCACCTGTAAAGTCAAGCAAACACCACAAACAATCGATTTTATTTTGTTTTTCTTTTCTCTGTCCAGTTCCTCCGCCTTCTCCCTTCTCTGTTTGTTTTCCTTCTGCCGATGGTAGATCTGGTGGTTGGGAGGGCTTCTTCTTCTCCTCCGCTTTAAGTGGCTAGCGGTGAGGAGGAATGACCGAGAAGGGGGCGTCACTGCTGAACCTGTTTCAGGTGGCTGGTGGAAAGGCCAAGAGGCTGCCGGTCTGTGGGCGTTGCTGGGTTGTTGTTGCTGCTGTTGTCGCGGTAGGACTGAGAGAAGACTGGGAAGAAGACAGCGGGGGCTGCCGCTGTGTTCGGCCTGAGGAAGAAAGGAGCCACTGTGGGGCTGGTCTCCTGTGTCAGTGGGCGGCAGCTCTGGTTTGGCTAAGAGACGGAGGCGGTGGTTGAGGGGAGAAAAAGCAAAAACAGAGAGGGAAAATGTTGGATTCGGGGTTTTAGGTGTGGCTAAGAGACGGGGGCCGTGAGAGGGTCTGAAAACCACATGGGGGGGATGGCAGCTGTGGCTTGGTTTTCTGGTTTTTCAAAAGGGAGGGGGCCTACCGGCCTCAACAGGGAAAGAGGGGAAGATGGCTAGAGGCCAAAACATGAGCGGCCAGTAGGGAGAGACAACCAAGAGAGTGAAAGGTCTCTTGGGTTTTTTTGAAGGAAAGGGAAATCAAGGGAGGGGCCCTGCTGAAAGTTGAAAAATAAGAGGAAAGGGGGGCGGCGGTATTGAAAAGATAAGTAGAAGTTGATCTTCAACAGATAAAGTTAATCTGCTGCTAATGTTGATTCACTGTTGAAGATTATCTACTTGCTGCTGATGTTGATCCACTGTTGAAGATTATCCTCTGGAATTGAGGTTGTGTAGATGAATTGATTGAGTTAGACTCAATCACTTGCAGCTCCTACTTTCTAGCTACGTATTTGAATATATATTCTCATTGTAAACTCTGCAGTAATTAATTGAATGGAATAAAACTTCTGTTATTATTCTTCCCAGCATTCTTTTATCTTATTTTCATGGTATCAGAGCACATGAAACCTTAAACATATTAACCAAGCTTCCGCAAAACCTCCAATGGAGGACAATACTGATTCAACCAGTATTAACCAAAACACTACCCTTCAGAACATGTCCTTTTCAACCATTGATCCTTCTGATCCTTTTTTTATTCATACATCAGATCATCCAAGCATGACTCTTGTTCCAAAAGTTCTTGATGGAACCAATTATGCAATGTGGAGACGTTCCATGCTAATAAGTCTCAGCGCCAAAAACAAGTTGGGATTCATCAATGGAACCATACTTATACCAGGAGAATCTGATCCTAAATACATGTTATGGCAACGATGCAATGATATGGTTCTCTCTTGGATTCTTAACTCCTTAAACCAAGAGCTTGCCAATAGTGTTCTCTATATTGAAACCCTTTCTGAAATCTGGTTGGATCTACAAGAACGATTCTCACAAGGTAATTTTTCTCATCATTATCAAGTTCAGCGTTCCATAGTAGAATTGCAACAAAATTAGGATTCCATCTTCACATATTACACCAAGATAAAAACGTTATGGGATGAATTGAAAATGACCAGTCCAACCATTCAGTGCACATGTGGTGGAATGAAACAACTGTCAAACAGTGAAGAAAAGATGAGACTTGGCCAGTTTCTTATGGGATTAGATGAAAACTATTCAGCCATTAGAGGGCAAATCATGCTCATGCAACCTTTACCAACTGTTAAGAAAGCATATTCACTCTTGTGTGAGGAAGAAAAGCGAAGAGGATTGGTTGAGCACAAAGTTACTGAACAGGTTCATGCCATGAATGTAAAAAGATCAGGTTCTACTTCACAACGACGAGATTTCTCTCGAAATTGGATGTCTGGCTCATCAACTATGCAAGGATCAAAGAAACGACTTGACTGCACCTATTGTGATGGAACTACACATACAGTGGAGAGATGTTTTTATTTTATTGGATTTCCCACCGGTCACGCTCTTCATGGCAAGAATGTGCAGCCTTGCAATCGAGCTCAAAAAGCTTCTGCAAACCAAACAGGAATTGAATCATTTCACACCAACATCAAGTCTGTTCAAACCTCTGATCAGCCTCTTCAATTCATTCCTGAAGAATTTTCACAAATCAAAGCTTTCTTTCAAGCCGAAAAATCCACTGTATCTGCAAATTATACAGGCAATACCACTCCTTTTTGCTCATCTTTCACGACTCAAAATTCTGAGGCTTTACAATGGATTATTAACAGTGGTGCCACTAACCATATAGCCACTTCAGTTATTGATAAAGCCACTTTTCCTATGTTCTCTCAAGTCACCTTGCCGAATGGTTCCTACGCAAAAATTACAAGTGCTGGCTCTGCACATGTTACCAAAAGCCTACATGTCCATGATGTTCTTTGTGCACCCTTATTCCATGTGAATCTGCTTTCAGTCAGCCAACTCACATCTGCTCTTAATTGTTCTGTTCATTTTTTTCCCACTTTCTGTATATTGCAGGACCTAGCTACGAAGAGGATGATTGGCCTGGGGAAGCAGAGTAAGGGACTATACTACCTTATGCCACAATCAGAATCACATTCATCTTCAACAAAATCATATCAAGTCTCTTTTCCATCAGGAGCTGTTTGGCATAACAGATTAGGACATCCATCAAAATTACCCTCTCAGTTTCTGTCAAAATTAATTCCATCTTTTGTTTATGATTCGCAACATTCATGTGAAGTTTATCCTTTGGCAAAACAAACCAGGTTATCCTTTCCCATAAGTTCTATTCAAAGTACTAAATTTTTTGAGCTTATACACTGTGATATTTGGGGTCCACAAAAGATTGAAACACACTCTGGTGCACATTATTTTTTAACTATTGTGGATGACTACACTCGTTTTACTTGGATTTTTCTTATGAAATTCAAATCTGAAACACAAGGGTTGTTAAAATTATTCATCACTTTTGTCCACACTCAATTTAACTGTCAAGTTAAAAATATACGAAGTGATAATGGGCTGGAATTTATCTCCTTAAAGCCATTCCTTTCCACTCATGGCATTTTACTCCAAAATCCATGTTCTTACACACCTTAACAAAATGGTGTTGTAGAACGAAAACACAGACACCTACTCAATGTTGGTCGTGCCTTGAGATTCCAAGCAAATTTACCATTACAATTTTGGGGAGAGAGCTTGCTCACTGCCACCTATCTCATAAATCGTCTTCCCACCCTAGTTTTGAATCACAAGTCACCATATGAACTCCTATATGGAAAACCACCCATATATACACATCTTCATGCTTTTGGTTGTCTCTGTTATGCCACCAACTTACAACCATTGACCAAATTTTCACCACGAGCTCGTCGATGTATTTTTGTTGGATACCCTTCTAATCAAAAAGCATATCGTGTTTATGATCTTACCACTCGACAGTTTTTCACTACTCGAGATGTTTTTCATGAAAACACATTTCCTTTCATAAATCCCACTTCAGTCGATTCCTCTCAACAACCATCTCTGCTCACCATACTTCCTAATCCTAATGACAGCCCAATTCCACAACCATTAATTTTTTCTCCCTCACCAACCGAGACTTCTGCCACTCCATTATCTTCCTCTGCCTCTACAGACTCTCCATCATCACCATCATCACGATCATCCAATCCCACACAATCTTCTCCTTCTCTAAAACCAAACACACCTACTCCTATTCTACGTTGCAGTGATCGGCCACGACAAACCTCTATTCTACTCCGTGATTTTCATTGTGGTCAAGTTGGTATGTCACAGCTCTCTGCATCCACAACCAAGTCAACCTCTTCACAGTCAGCACTCTTGAACCAACAACATATGAGCAGGCACTCAGTGATTCTAGGTGGTGTGAAGCAATGAGAACTGAGCTCACTGCACTTGAAAATCAGAAAACATGGTCTCTGGTTTCATTACCATCACATTGTCGTCCCATAGGCAGCAAATGGGTTTTCATAATCAAATACAAATTTGATGGAACTGTGGAACGGTATAAAGCACGGTTAGTAGCTAAAGGCTTCAATCAAGAAGAAGGCTTGGACTATCATGAAACTTTTGCACCAGTTGCAAAGTTAACTACAGTTCGCTGTCTTCTTGCCTTGGCAGCAGTCCGTAATTGGCCTCTCTTCCAGATGGATGTCAATAATGCCTTCCTCCATGGTGATTTACATGAGGAAGTTTATATGACTCCACCACCAGGACTTTGCCGACAAGGGGAGAAGGTTGTATGTCGGCTTCATAAGTCCTTGTATAGACTCAAACAAGTGCCCAGAAACTGGTTTGCTAAATTCTTAGAAGCCATTAAAACGGCTGGGTTCTCTCAATCACACTCAGATCATTCTCTCTTTGTGCAAGAAAAAGGTTATACTCTAACCATTGTTCTTATCTACGTAGATGATATAATCATTACTGGGAACAATGACAGTGCTATTCAAGATATCAAGTTGTTTCTTCAAAAACAATTCCACATAAAAGATCTTGGTAAGCTGAAGTATTTTCTCGAACTAGAAGTGGCAAGATCAAAGGCTGGAATAGTTATATCTCAGCGAAAATACACACTGGAAATTATTGACGATGTTGGATTTCTTAGAGCTAAACCCGTTGATTTTCCTATGGAACAAAATATGAGGCTCACTAATGACCAAGGTGAGATATTGAATGATGCTTCACACTACAAAAGATTGGTAGGGCGATTAATCTATCTTACAATTACTAGACCAGATATCATGTATTCTGTCAACATCTTAAGCCAATTTATGCATGCACCAAGAAAACCTCATTGGGATGCTGCTCTTCATGTAATAAGATACTTAAAGAACAACCCAGGTAACGGCTTGTTATTCTCTTCCAGCAGCTCTCTGCAACTAAGAGCTTACTGTGATGCCAATTGGGCAAATTGTCCTATGACAAGAAGATCTACATCTGGTTACTGTGTATTTCTTGGAGATTCTCTCATCTCGTGGAAGACAAGAAAACAGAAAACAGTCTCCAGGTCATCTGCCGAAGCTGAGTACAGGTCTATGGCTGCTGCAACATGTGAACTCACCTGGCTTCGATGCTTATTTAAAGATCTACAGGTGCCCTTAAAACCAATCACTTTATTCTGTGACAATCAAGCAGCACTTCATATTGCTGCAAGTCCGGTCTATCATGAACGCACAAAGCATATAGAAATTGATTGCCATGTTGTGAGAGAAAAGATTCAAGCAGGTCAAATTGTTACGAAATTTGTTCCCTCCTATCTTCAACTAGCAGATATATTCACCAAGGCATTAGGGGGAGACAATTTCAAGAAATTATCAGGCAAGTTGAACATTCTCAATATTCATGCTCCAACTTGAAGGGAAGTGTTGAAAAGATAAGTAGAAGTTGATCTTCAACAGATAAAGTTAATCTGCTGCTAATGTTGATTCACTGTTGAAGATTATCTACTTGCTACTGATGTTGATCCACTGTTGAAGATTATCCTCTGGAATTGAGGTTGTGTAGATGAACTGATTGAGTTCGACTCAATCACTTGCAGCTCCTACTTTCTAGCTACGTATTTGTATATATATTCTCATTGTAAACTCTGCAGTAATTAATTGAATGGAATAAAACTTCTGTTATTATTCTTCCCAGCATTCTTTTATCTTGTTTTCAGGCGGCTGCAGAGAAGATGGATTTTTTAGGGTTCCTCCTTTTCTTTTTCCTCCCAATTTTTCTCCGCCCCTTTGCCTCTAAATTTTTTTCTCCCCCTCATTTGGTAAAAATTTTCACTTCTCTTTATAGGTAACAAAATTTGTTATTTTTAATTGCTTGGTCCCCATGCAACCCAAAAAACAAATTGGTTCCTCAACTTTTTCTTTTTATATTTGGTCTCTTATAAATTTTGATTTTTTTGTATTTTTTGAATTTTTTTTTAAACAAGCAATATCAACGTCGACTCAACAAGGAAAATCAATGATTATAAAATTAACGCGTTAAAAGTTGAACGCGTTCAAAATACATTTGAAAATTTAAATTCTTCTGAGATGGTGTTGAAAATGCTAAAAACGATGCAAATATATCAAAAATACATTTTTTAGGGTTTTCGTTGTTTTTTTGCTATTTTTGGTTTTTTCTGAAAAAATTATCAAAAACATGGGTCAAAAATTGGGTAGCAACACATTTCATGACCTATTAGTGAACTTTACCAGGATTTCTCATATCTCTAATGACCATACTAATAACATGTGAAATGTCTAGACGTGCGCAAATCATAGCATACATAATGCTTTCAGTTAGAGTAGCATATGGAACACATGATAAATGCTCACTCTCTTCCTCTGTTTCTGGTGGCAAAACTGAAGATAACATGAAAATAAAGGTAAATGGTGTACTCACTGTCTTGCAGTTTTACATATCAAAACACTCAAGTACTTTCTCAAGATACTTCTTCTATGACAAGTATAACTTGTCAGCGCTTTGATCTTTACGTATCTTTATTTCAAAAATCTTTTTAGCTACACTCGAATCTTTATTCTTAAACTCACCACTCAATTAATCATTTAAATCATTGATTTTAAACATGTTATTTGAGGTAACCAATATGTCATCAATATACAACAATAAATACATAAATAAATCATCTAAAAGCTTTCTAACACACACACACACACACACACAAACTATTCTTTACAACTAGAAAGAACACTTAGATCGCACATGTGCGGCGTCGCAGCGATTGTCCACCCTTAAGGACAAAAATATGGTCTATCTGGAAAATATGGAGAGACAAGGAATTCTTGTCTTTTCCATGAAAAAAAGGAATAGGAATCGTCACTTAGTATTTTGGTCACTAGGAACCCTAACTGGTCTCAGAGATGGGATATGGAGACTGGTTGCGTAAAGGGAAGGTATTAGCACCCCAAATACGCCCTATCTAAGGTAAGCTGCATTGTTTTGTTGTCAGATAAAAAACTATGGTCTTATTGTGTTTTCTAATTGTTGGTTGGTCTAAGGCTCAAGAAAAGCCCTCCTTCATAAGAAGGTTCTTATCTTAATGGGGTAAACCTAACCGTTCTAGCGTCCAAAAAAAAAATTAATATCCGGAATACGTATTACGTGTAATGTCGTACCCCGGATACCAAAAGACAAAAAAATTAAAAATTTTGTTGTTTTTTGAAATTTTGGTCAATGTTCTCTTGACTTTAATAAACTGGTTATTAAAGCCAAAATGCATGCTAAAACATTGTTTTTTATGAAAAACACAATATGATTTTTTAGCTTCGAGATGTTTGGGCGTATGCACAACAACATTTTTTCTTTTTTCAAATTTTTTTGTATTTTTATTTTTTTAAAAAAAGTTGACGAAAACCAGGTATTTTAATACCAGATTTTATATTTTTACGATATAAAATACAGACTGATATTAAGCAAAAAAAAGCATAAATCAAAAGGTGGGAAAATCACAAATATTGAAAAATATATATATTTTTTAAATGGGTCGGACCTGGCCCAAATACATGGGCTGGCCGACCCCGGCCCAACTACGTGGGCGGGGCTCAGCCGAGCCCGTGTGAACAGTGCCCTCCACTATTCACATGCTACGTGAACAGTGGAGGCGTGGCAGGGACGAAGCAGGAGAAAAAAGAAGGGGAGAAGGGCTGACCTGCGATGGCTCGTTGGCGGAGTTGCTGGAGGCGACAGGCAGCGGCGCTTATGGTGCCGCTGGCGGTTCGCGGTGGCCGACAATGGCTCTCTCTCTCTCTATCTCTCTCTCTCTTTCTCTCTCTCTGTTTTTCGTTCTCTTCTCTGCTTCTTCTTCTTCTTCTTCTTTTTCTTTCGGTATTCCCCCTCTATTCTGCTCTCTCTCTTATCTTCTCCTTCTCTCTCTTTGCTCTTTCTCCCCCTGTTTTTATAGGCAAAAAACAGGGGAGAAAGAGGACGGGGCGGCCACTATGCTGCCGCTCCTCCAACATGTGGAAAGTTTTGGGCAAGTGAGGGTCCTTGGTTGGCGTCTTTTTGATGCTTTAGAGGAAGAGAAGTCGGTGAAAACGAAGGAAGAAAAAATCTTCTTCTTCCCTTGTTTCGCGCGTCCAGGGGAAGAAGAATACCCACAGTGTCGTTCAAAATGGCACTGTTTCGGGCTTTTTTTTTTAATGAACAGTGTATGAAACGGCGCTGTTTTGGACAAAACACGCCATTTCATTTAAAAGGAAAAGACGGCAAAAACTTATGTCAAAGTCCAAATTAGTCTTCAATTTGTAATTTATTTAATCAAGTCCTAAATTGCAATTTTGATTTAAAAATCAATGCAATTGCATCCCTGCCAAAAATCAAATAGCGGCCCTGAAGTTGGCCGCCTCTTTCACTTTGGTCATTGGTATTGAATTTATGCAATTTGACCCTCCATTGAGCAATAAACTTCTAATTTCTTCAATTTGACCCCTGATTCGGTTTAATTACAGCCCCTCTATTTACACGTCTTTTCCAGTGTGGTCCTTGGTTTCGGATTTCTTCAATTAAGTCCTTAATTGGCCATCAAACTTCAATATTTATGCAATTAAGCCCCTGATTTGACCAAATTAACTCTCAAAAATTATAATTTGACCCCAGAATTTTAATTTCTTCCAATTAAAGCCTAAATTGACTTCAAAAATTATTTTTTCTTGCAATCAAACCCTCCATAAATTCAATTAAACCTTCAATAAAATTTAATCGAGTCCATAAATGTCTGATTTTGGACTTTTCTTCCTCAAATTGAATTTTCTTTGTCAACAGGGTCTCATCAGTCAACAAAATACCGTCAAAATTTTAATTTTTGTATTTTTAAACCTCCTCAATCAGTTTTTAGTCATTTTCTGGGCGACCTGGCATCCTCTTTTCACTGTTATATTTTTTTATAATATTTTTTTTATTTTTTTGTATTTTTTTGAAGAGAGAAAAAAATGTGAATTAGGGAATAACCCAAAAATAGGTTATGACAACTTCATTGAAGTCAATAGCTTCTCTTCATGTAAAGCCTTTAGCAACTAGGCATGCTTTAAACCTTGCATCCTCAACCCTGACTCCATCTTTTCTCTTCAAACGCATTTTCACCCAACAATCTTTTGGCCATTTAATGGTTTAACAATATCCTATATTTAATTCTTATTAAGAAACTCAATCTTTTTATTCATAGCAAACATCCACTCAGAAGGTTTTTTGAGAAAATAAATTATCGCTTTATAAGAACAAGGCTCATCATCATCAAGATTATTTACAAAATTCAAGATAAAATTAACTAAATCAACATAACCATACATAAATGGTACATTTATTTGTCTTCCTATAGTAATATTATAAGGTTATCCTTCAAGTGTATTTTTATCAATAATATCATACACTACTTCCTTTACAGGCTCATCTGAAACATATTTTTACACTATCTTTGAAACTTTAATCTTAAGCTCTACCTGTTTGCTAGTAGCCTAGTCCATCTCAACAACAACATCATTCAACTCATTTTCCTTATAAGATATAGCAAACTCATTAAAGGTCGCATTCCTACTAGTAATAAACTTAAGTAACTTGAAATCAATACATCACAATCCATATCCCTTCACCCTAGATACATAGCCTAGAAATATGTATTTTCTATTTTTTTATCCAAGTTTATCTTTCTTAACATAAGCATAAGCAAGACAACAAAATACTCTCAATTTAGAGTAACTAGTAAAAAAAAACCAGACCATACCTCATATGGAATTCTCAGCTCTAAACTTTCTATAGAGATCTATTCACCAAATAACAAACAAAATTAACTACTTCAGTCCAAAAATCTTTTGACAATCGAGCTTGTGAAATCATACAATATGTTTTTAATAAAAGTGTCATGTTCATATGTTTTGCAACCCTAATTTGTTATGGTATATTCCTGACAATACGATGTTTAACAATTATTTTATTCTTGCATAACGCATCTCACTTACATGCATAGAATTCCAAACCATTATCAGTTCTTAAGCATTTGATATTCTTATCAATATATTTCTCAATCAAGGCTTTTCATTTGTTGAAGGTGACAAACACATCAATCTTTATCTTTAAAAAATACAACCAGGCCTTTTTAGAGTATTTATCAATAGATATTGTGCTCCACCTTTTGTGATAACAGGAGAAGGACCCCAAATGTCATAATGAACATAATCTACATTACCTTTGGTACGATGAATAGTTATACTAAATTTCACCCTATATTATTTACCATAAACACGATGCTTATAAAAATTCAATTCACCTATTTTTTGACCATATAATAAATCTCATTTACTTAACTTTATCATCCTTTTATCACTTATATGTTCCGCTTGCATATACAATAATTGAGTAGAGGCAATATCCAAATCAATCACAAATGATATACTAGTTGAATAAAAAATTATTGAACCTTAAAGATGGTAGAGGCCATTAACTAACTTTTATTTTATCATAACAAGAGCACCCTAATGAACTCTTAGAACAATAATTGAGTAGAAGCACTATCCAAATCAGTCACAAATGATATACTAGTTGAATAAAAAATTATTGAACCTTAAAGATGGTAAAGGCCATTAACTAACTTTTATTTTATCATACCAAGAGCACCCTAATGAACTCTTAAAACTACATCTTTAACAGCATAACCATAACCTGGAAAATCAAGAAGACTTAAAGAAATTAATTTCTTTATCCCTGGAACATGTTGAATCTCCACGTTCTAATGATGTCATCATACATCCTAATTCAAATTATATACACACCAATAATAGAAAGTCCTTTGTTGTCTTATGATAAAATTATATTATTGACAACTTTATAAATGTCAAATCAACTTCTATTAAAACAAATATAATATATGCAACTCAAATTAAGAATTCACTCATCACTTGAGCTATCAAAAGACAAGGTTGGAACACTTTCAACATCATCAAAAATTTTCTCTTCACTAGCAACATTTGCAGCATCAAAGGTTTCCATATTTTTTCTCTTATCTTTCCGTTTAATATAGTTCTTCCTAAAGTGTCTTACTCCATAACATTCTAAGCATTTAATTTTTCTAGACTTTGATTTTGATCTAGACCTACCTCCACTACCTAAACTTTTATTATTTGTTCTACCCCTTATAATCAAGCTTCTGCATAATCATCATTATGACTCTTTGACACTTACTTTTTCAACTCCTTAAAGTTTAAAGAAGCTATGACATCTTTTGAACTAAGATTATCCCTTGTATACAACAAATTATTAAAAAAATAATCATAAGATGGAGGTAGCAAACATAATAAAATCAATGTCTAGTCTTCATCTTCAACCTTAACATTAACATTTTACAAATCTAAAATTACTCTATTGAATTCATCAAGATGGTCTTTAATGAGCATACATTCTTTCATCCAAAAAGTATATATCAACTCGTCAGGGATTTGGTCAAGTAAAGAGTTTTCAACTTTATCCATAATTCAACAACTGAATTCTCCTCGACAACCTCTCTCATAATATCATTAAACAAACAACGTTGAATAGTATTATGTCCCAATTCCATAAGATCTTCTTTCTTCTTGTCATCCATCCCCATAGAAAAACTATCTACACCTTTTAATGCTTTAATTGTTGAACTAACAAGGCGCACACCTTAATACACCACAAATTAAAGTTGTTCATACCATTAAATTTATGTACATCAAACTTCGTTGTTGATGTTACTTTTATCATCATTACAAAAGCCAACTGATAACTAGACAAGCTCTGATACTATTGGAAAGTAGATAAACATAAAAGGACTAGTACTATGAATCACACAAGAGCACACACAGAATTTATGTGGTTCGCCAACTTAGGCCTACTTTATGGGCAAGACGATTAGATAAATTCACTATAAAAAGTAGAATATTATAGGGTATCATATAATGTTACTCTCTCACCCAAAATCCTAAATTAACCAAAACTCATTTTTTTCTTTCATCCCTGTAGCCACCTAAGTATTGATAATGGAAGCACTAAAAAATAAATTGTATTCTAAAATATGATAACTTTAGGATTTTATATGGATTAAATACATGAATATTTCTATTCTCATTTGGGCTTACAATTTAAAATAAACCCAATAGTAATATATATCTATAAAAAATTATAAAATATCACTGCTAGAGAATAATATAAATTATATCTTGGAACATTACCTAACAGCTTAAGCTATTGGATTGAATTGGTTATTTGACATTATATCAGAGCCTTGATAACCAAGCGGTCATGAGTTCGAATCTCACCATCCGCATTTATTTAATAAAAAAAATTTAAGCACAAGGTAATGTGGGTCTGTGCAAGTTTCAAGTCTAAAGGGCTTTCACTTGAGGAGGTGTGTTAGAGAATAATATAAATTATATCTTGAAATTTTACCTAATAGTTTAAGCTATTGGGTTGAATTGGTTATTTGACAACGACTTTTATAACTAAACAAATAGAGGCATTTGGGCTCCGGAATTCTAGAAAAATATTTTATCATTGTATAAATCAATATTCATGACTTGCTCACCCGTAATAGAAAACTCTCTCTATAGATAGATACATCAAGTTCAACCTATTACAAAAGTACTCATTTCTCTTGTCATCAGCAGCCTTCCCTCTATCTATGATGCATGAACCCAAAAAACAATCTCTCTATTTTTCATCTACTCGCTCTACTAGGACTGACAAAAATAATTTATGTGCAAGATACAAACCCGGAGAGACTCTAGGAATTTTATTTTATGTTTTACCATTCTGCTATGGTTACGCCCAAGGGACGGAGCCAGGAATTTTTCTTGTCCTGAGCTATTAAATAAAAATATAATTTTTTTTAAAAATTAATTATTAATTTATGTACATGAATTTTTGAAGTTAACAGAAAAGTTTTAACTCAAATACACTACCCAAAATATTAAAAAATAAATTTGAAAGCACATAAAATTGAAGTGAAAGTAAAAATAAACTCACTATTGAAGTTACATCCTTCGATGTTTTGTGGAATATAATTCATCTATAATCGAATCTGAATCGATATTGTAACAACGTACCCCTCAACCGGGATAAAATAACAATCTCATGTCAACTGGAAAATAAAGTAATTAATTTTTTCCCCTTCTCTCCATTCCTCCTTCCTTCACTTGATTCTTCATTATATTAGTGTTTTATAAGTTAGACTTTGTAAGTTTACAAGGTTATTCTCACTTTTTTTATTTTTTTTTCTTGGATTTTTTTTTTATGTTTTTCCCTTACTTTTCTCTCTCTCTCTCTCTCTCTCTCTCTCTCTATCTCGCCTTTTCTTTTCTTTCTTTGCCTATTATGCTTCTGCCTTGTCGACAACATATAAAAGGAATGAAGAACTGATTTGTTTTATTTTTTAATGGCAAATAACCATTTTACTCTTAATAAGTCGTTTTGCTTTTATTTGACGGTCTTTTTTTTTGTTAACACTACCAAGCTCCGTTCATTTTAAAATTTTAACCAGATTTTATTCAATATATTTTAAGATCCCTCGTAAAATTTCAACTCAATCTGATGGTCGGATTGAAAATTACGTCCAATAACATAAAACTGGTCAAATTGTGTTTTTTCATCAAATTTCTGAATTTCTTTAAAAATTTTGAAATTTTAACCCAAGTTAAAGCATCATATTAGAAGGCTCCACGTAAATTTTTAGAATTTTTTGATTACTCAATCAAGAATTGTGAATTTGTTTTATATAAAACTAGTCAAAAAATATTGATAAAATCTTGACCTGGGCTATAGCCCACCCAATACCATGTTATGAGTATCATGTGCTCTTTACCATTGCCTCTTGTAGTCTATTTATTCTCCTCGTAATTTATAAGAAGAAGAAAAAATAGATAAAAGGTTGATCGGAGTAGACATTACTCACTCTTTCCACTTTATTCCTATCTACGTCATAGACTTAATCAAATGTGTGAAGGTGCAATGTTGATCATCTCGTACATGATTTTTAATGCTTGTCATTTCTCTGTCTTCCTGATTTACTGCATTTGTCTTGTATATAGGTACTTTAAAATCTTTGATCAATATGGTTCGAACAAAATTCATTTGGTTTTGACAGGTCCTGAAACGATAAGCCGAAAGGTGAGGCCGATTGAACTGGGCCGATGAGTAATATATGCTTCAGGTTAATTTGTTAAAAATGATGGAAATGAGCCAGGAAGACAGCAACAAAACAATGAGATTTGAAATTTCCAGTGTACATACAGATCCGTATGATAAATTTGAAATTTGCAGTTTTATATAAAAAATAATTAAGCATCTCCCTCTCAGAACTCGGAAAAAAAACTACAACTTAATATTTAACATGTACCGAAGAATTCCTCGCTAAATTCTTAAGCCGAATGATGTAGTCACGCTGAGTTAAATTTCAAATAAATAGCAGAAACCCAACATCACAACAGTGAGAGAGCCAGTGCATCGTTTAAGGACTCTTTGAGAACCCCAAATGATCTGGGGTACATGATTAGAGCTTTGGATTGTCAAGGATTCTCATAACTGCTGTTCTCAGATATAGATGAAGAGCTAAAAGTTTGAATAGAGGTTGACTTTTGTGTTTGGCTCCCACTGAATCTATGACTTTGCTCATGCTGACGGAGGTCTCTCATGGCTTTGAACATCAAATCTTCAGTATATGAACTCAGTTCAGGAAGCGTGTTGGGAACAGCCATTCGTCCTTCAAGCATGCTCACTACCTCAGACATTGTAGGTCTAACTGTAGGGGACGCATTTGTACACAAGAGAGCTACTTTAACCATAGTTTCTGCTTCTTCTATGTGAACTTCAGATCCTAACGTCTCATCAACAAGCTCTATAAAACTCCCACTTTGTTGCAAATGGCAGGCCTGCAATGAAGTAATTTAAAACTTCAGCACTAAGACTTGCAAGCAACAATATGAGTGCAACGTATTAAGCACAGGAAGAAGATTACCCAATCTAAGAGACAAACACAACTGCTGTTGCTTGGCATGTAGTTATTGTTGTTCTTCCCACTAATAATTTCCAAAGCAACAACCCCAAAACTGTAAACATCTGCTTTGTCAGTCAAGTAACCCCATAGTGCATATTCTGGTGCCATATATCCTCTGCATGTCAAGATAAAGAACACTTGTAGTTTAACATTGGAAAGTAATACCAAAAATCGCAGCTTTTATTAAAGCATGTGGTGACTAACATAGTTCCAGCAACTCGGGTGCTGATGTGGCTCTTCTCTTCTTCATCAAGCCTAGCCAATCCAAAATCAGATATTTTAGGATTCAGATTCCCATCAAGTAGCACATTTGTAGCTTTGATGTCTCTGTGAACGATCTTAAGTCTTGATTCTTCATGGAGAAAAGCTAGACCTCTAGCTATCCCAATACAGATCTTAAGCCTTGTAGGCCAATCCAGATTAAGCTGATTGTTTTCATGACCTACAAATCATCCGATAAGAAAACACAGTGTTATCCATATGATCATTTCAATTATACTATGCATTATAATATTTTAGGTGAACATTCTCATTTAATATTGATGAACACTTACGAAACAGAGCACGGGCAAGACTATTATTTTCCATGTACTCATAAACCAATAATAACTGATCACTTTCAATGCAACATCCATGCAGCTTGACAAGATTCGGATGCTGCAAACATGAAATCATGCCCATCTCATTTAAGAATTCACGATTTCCTTGCCGTGATTTTGATGAAAGTTGCTTCACTGCTATAACAGTGCCATCAGGTAATTGACCCTGCACGCTGATCTCTGTTAAGAATTTCACATGGTTGTGACATAAAAGAGAGAGAGGAGGGGGCAGAGGATACTCCAAACAGGATAGTTGAGATCGTTTGCAAAGTACCTTGTATACAGGACCAAAACCACCTTCTCCAATCTTATTAGAAGCATCAAAGTCATTAGTGGCAGCTCTAATTTGCTTCAGAGAAAATGTTCCCTTTGGAAAATCAAGTCCTTTGACATCTGTTCAAGTAGGAGACAGGACATAAAGTGCCAACGAATTATCAGTCTTTTGATATATTTACGAGTCAAAATCAGTTCTGGAGAAAAGTAGACCATGAAACTGCATTGAAAAGAGGCATTTTTCATTCTCCAACATAAGCATGTCTACCCTGAACTTTCCTCCTCCTCAGGAAAGCACCCTTACTAGATACGATGCCAATCAAACTTACACAATTAATAATTGTGTGTAATCATCTTGAGGTGAAATATCGCAGCCACTTGTATCTGAATAAAAGATAAGCCGATGAAACTTGATGCATAATTTTAGCAAACAAATCTCAAGTTGTTTCCATCTAGTTCATAATCTCATACTAGAAAGAAAACCAAATCCATAGGATGCTGTTTGAGGCTGCAGTGTTTGGGCAGCTATGTAAGTTATACCCACATACAATTTTTCCTACATCTGGCAAACATGGATGCAGCATGGAATTTTATTAGACTACTAACACAAACATGGGTAAGTAATATATATGGCGTTACCTCTTTTCCTGCGCAATTTTCCTGGCAAGTTGCCTTTCCACCAAAGAATTACCAGTATAATGGCAACCAGGCATGATGCTCCAACAGCTCCAACAACCACATAAACAGTTCCCTTCTTTTTCCCACTAGAACAAACTTTCAAATCTGCCAATTAAACAGAAAAATTAGTCACAATCACACACACAGATTGGATATTTAAACTAAAATATGACACTTCCTTAAATTACATGAGTTTCTCGGTAATAATTTACCCAAATGGGACTTAGATGCCAGAATCTGAATAATACTCTCTTGAGGTACCGAACTATTTTATCATAATATTGGAGAACTTATAAATAAAATAGTTGTTTCATACTATCCACGCCTTCCTGAGTCTCTGTTACCCTACACTACATTTACATTTACAGGGGAAGGAGAGGAGAGGATAAGTGACCGGGAGAGAGGAGAGGAGAGGAAAGGTAGGCATATTGTTGTGGATCTCAACCCATAATTTAAACAGACACCAAGTGCTATCCAGTAAGGGAAGGTCAAATATAAGAAACATATCAAAATTTGTTATGCAGCCCTAAAATCTTCTTCTTTAGCACAGTGGTACAATCATATGTACATGCATTGTTGATAATTGTACTTACCAGAAAATACAGAGATGGCTGATATGATGGGACCATAAACTCCCCTATCAGGAATCCTTGTTGTCCCTTTTCCGGCAAAATAGAATCTGATCTCCAACATATTATTAGTCACATTGACATTCAATACTTGTTTCACTAAAGCCTTTTAAGCACTGCCAACCTCATCTTCAATATTGAAATCTTTCCAAACCAATCTTTCCTATGACAAACTAGTCCAGCTATGTCCTATTATCTCTGCAAAGTGAAGGTAAGAGTAAATGTAAAACAAAATGTCAAAAATAGGTAAACATACGCCTGCCTAAGCTGTTATATGTATGGTCATTAGTGAACTGTATCTCTGCAAATTGAAGGTTTACTGTGTAGTTCCCATTTTGTAAGCAATAATGGAAATAGGTAAGAGAAATTGGGGATATGCAAGCTTTTTAGACAATTGACATTTTAACTCTAGTGTTTCAGTTTGTCTAATTGTTATTCAATCAAGTATTGTCTGTTTTTTTTTTTTTTCATTTCTGTTTTGATTTGGTCAAAGTAAATCCCTTGTTTTTCTGAAGTTGTTGCTGAGTTAGTGGCAGCACATTGTCCACTACAGAGTTGGTGGCAGCACATTGTCCACTACAGAGTTAGTGGCAGTTAACTAGGAAAGTTTGTTAAGTTTTCTCATGTATTTAAAGACATGAAGTTAAGAAATACTCACTGAGACATTTTATTAAACACCTTGTGTGTAGTTCGTGTTCTTCAATACTCAGCATTGTTGTTCTTGATTGTGCATCCCTTCACCTGCACAAAACACAACAACATAATTCTTAACAGTGGTATCAGAGCCCTCTTAGATCTTACAGGACCAAAACACATTTTTCAAAATCTCAAAAATGACATCCAACAACCTACTTTTAAACTCCCCCATTATATTCACTGGCGAAAACTACCACATTTGGTCAGTGAAGATGCAAGCTTTTCTTGAAGCTTATGATCTTTGGGAAATTGTTTCCGAAGACAAACCAGTAGCTCCCTTACCAACAAATCCCACTATGGCTCAAATCAAGTTCAGCAGTGAGGAAAAGGCAAAGAAATCCAAGGCAAAATCAATCATCCAGAATTCTGTGGCAGAAAGCATTTTCTACAGAATTATGGCATGCAATTCAGCCAAAGAGGCTTGGAACAAACTAAAAGAAGAATACCAAGGCAGTGACAGAACAAGGCAAATGCAAGTGCTGAATTTGAAGAGAGATTTTGAGGCACTTAACATGCAAGAAGATGAAACAATCTCCAAGTATTCTGATCGAATTTCACTAATTATCAACAACATCAGATTACTTGGAGAAGACTTTCCTGACAGCAGGATTGTGGAGAAGGTTCTCGTGACTCTTCCTGAGAGGTTTGAATCCAAAATCTCCTCTCTGGAAGAATCAAAGGACCTCAGTAAAATCTCATTAGGTGAACTAATGAGTGCTCTTCAAGCACAGGAGCAACGAAGAACAATCAGGCAAGACAGATTGACTGAAGGAGCCTTTTATGTGCAAAAACAACAAGCTGGAAAAGGAAAGAAGTTGCTTAATCTGAGAAGTAAAGGCAAAAATGAAGGGGGCAGCACCAGTGAAGGTTCAAAACAGAAGAAGTTTCCTCCCTGCACTCACTGCAAAAGAAACACACATTCAGAAAAATATTGCTGGTGGAGGCCAGATGCAATTTGTGGAAATTGCAAGCAATCAGGGCACATCACAAAGGTCTGCAAGTTTAAAAATTCAGACCCAAAACCTCAACAAGCTCACCTTGCGGATGAAGTTGATACACAGGAGGAGCAATTCTTTGCTGTCACTTGTTTCTCAACAAATGATTCAGCTGATACTTGGCTTATCGACAGTGGATGCACACACCATTTGTGCAATGATGCTGGAATGTTCAAAACCCTTGATGAATCTTACAAATCCAGAGTAAAGGTTGGCAATGGAGAATTTCTGGAGGTCAAAGGCAGAGGGTCAGTAAATGTTCAAACAAGTTCAGGTATCAAAATCATTCCTGATGTGTTATTCATACCTGAAATCAGTCAAAATTTGTTGAGTGTTGGACAAATGATGGAGAAAAACTATTCTCTTCAGTTTAAGGATCATAAATGCACTATCTTTGATCCTTCTGGAGAACAAGTGTTTTGTGTAAAGATGAAAAACAGAAGCTTTGTTGTTGACTGGGATAAAGTATCTAATCATGCATATGTGAGTGCTACTCAGGATATTTCAAATCTTTGGCATAAAAGATTTGGCCATTTCAATCAAAAGGGCTTGTCAATTCTGAAACAAAAGGAAATGGTTGAAGCATTGCCTACATTGAATGGTGAGATTCAATTGTGTGAAACATGTCAACTTGGCAAGCAATCTAGGCCACCATTTCCTAAAGGGCAAGCATGGAGAGCCAGCCAAAAGCTTCAGCTCATCCACACTGACGTGTGTGGACCTATGAAGACAGCCTCATTATGTGGTAACAAGTATTTCATTCTCTTTATTGATGATTATACTAGGATGTGTTGAGTGTATTTCATCAAATTTAAGAGTGAAGTATTTACAATCTTTCAAACATTCAAAGCTTTAGTTGAGAATCAAAGTGACATGCTAATTAAGTGCTTAAGATCTGACAATGGTACTGAATATACCTCAAATCAGTTTCTTGAGTTTTGCAACAGCAGAGGCATTGTGCACCAGTACACTACACCATACACACCACAACAAAATGGTGTGTGTGAGAGGAAGAACAGAACAGTAATGGAGATGGCTAGATGTCTCTTACTTGAAAAGAAAATGCCAAACAAATTATGGGCAGAGGCAGTCAATACCTCTGTTTACTTGCTGAACCGACTTCCAACCAAAGCACTGGAGGACAAGACACCATATGAAGGCTGGAATGGTGTCAAACCTGTTGTAGATCATCTTCGAATATTTGGCAGCATATGCTATTATCATATGGCTGAGCCAAAGAGGAGCAAACTTGACAACAAAGCTCAGAAGGGAGTTCTTGTGGGCTATGGAATAACTACCAAAGGATACATAATCCTTTGCTTACAAACAGAGAAGGTAATTCTCAGCAGAGATGTGAAGGTTGATGAAGCAATCACATGGGATTGGGAACATCAGAAAAATATGATTTCTGATCAACCATTCACCATTCAACCTCAACTGGTAGCTGATGAATCAGTAGATGACTTTCCAGTTAGAGGCACAAGATCATTGGAAGATATTCACCTAAGATGCAACATGGCAATTCTAGAACCAACCAGCTATACTGAAGCTCAAGAATTTCCAGCATGGAGGAGAGCAATGGAGGCAGAAATGGAAATGATCAACAAAAATGCAACATGGCAGCTGATTGAAAGGCCTAAGCATCGCAAGGTGATAGGTGTAAGATGGGTTTTTAAAACAAAACTCAATCCAGATGGGTCAATATGCAAATACAAGGCTAGATTGGTGGTAAAGGGTTATGCTCAGCAATATGGTGTGGAGTACCTAGAGACCTTTGCTCCAGTAGCAAGGTATGATACTATTAGACTTCTCATTACACTTGCAGCACATAACTCTTGGCAGATTCACCAACTTGATGTCAAGTCTGCCTTCTTGAATGGATTTCTTGCTGAAGAAATCTTTGTAGAACAACCTGATGGGTATGTTGTTAAAGATAAAGAAGATTATGTGTATCTACTTAAGAAGGCCTTGTATGGGTTGAAACAAGCTCCCCGAGCTTGGTATGACAGAATGGACACACATCTGCTTCAACTTGGGTTCAGCAGAAGCCAAAATGAAGCAACTTTGTATGTGAAATCCTGTGGTAACCATTTTCTAATTGTATCTATTTACGTAGATGATATGCTCATCACAGGAAGTGAACTTGGAATGATCCAAGAGTTCAAAGATGAAATGAAGAAGATGTTTGAGATGTCTGACCTTGGAATGATGAACTACTTCGTTTGAGATGTCTGACCTTGGAATGATGAACTACTTCCTTGGAATGGAAGTGATGCAATCCAGCCATGGCATTTTTACATGCCAAAAGAAGTATGCTTCAGACATCCTAAAAAGATTCAAAATGCAGGATTGTAAACCAGTGGGGACTCCTATGACAACAAGTATCAAGCTTAGCAAGGATGATGAATCTGAAAAAGTGGATGAAAGTTTGTATAGAGGCTTAATTGGCAGCCTTCAATATCTTACAGCAAGCAGACCTGACATATTGTTTGCTGTGAGCATTCTTTCAAGGTTCATGCATTCCCCAAAGGAGACTCATTTTATTGCAGCAAAAAGGATACTTAGATACATTAAAGGTACCATTGATCTTGGTATTTTCTGTCCAAGATCATCAGAAGGAGCTGTGGAACTAAAAGGCTATACTGACAGTGACTGGGGAGGCTGTGTTGATGATTCAAGAAGCACTTCAGGGTATTTATTCTCACTCAATTCAGGTGTCTTCACCTGGAGTTCAAAGAAGCAAGAGACAACAGCTCAGTCCACTGCAGAAGCAGAGTACATTGCTGCTGCCTCTGCTGTCAACCAAGCAATTTGGTTGAGGAAAATGTTAAAGGATTTGGGACATGAACAGATTGAAGCTACTAAAATCATGTGTGACAACAGTTCTGCAGTATCAATTTCAAAGAATCCAGTCTTTCATGGACGTACAAAGCATATCAAAATCAAGTTTCATTTTATTAGAGAAGTTCAACAATCTAATGAAGTGATGCTGATTCATTGTTCTTCCGAAGAACAACTTGCAGATATATTTACCAAACCACTACCTAAAGAGAGATTTGAGACATTAAGATAAATGATTGGAATTTGTCGTCAAAATGTCAAGGAGGAGTGTTAGACAATTGACATTTTAACTCTAGTGTTTCAGTTTGTCTAATTGTTATTCAATCAAGTATTGTCTGTTTTCTTTTTTTTTCATTTCTGTTTTGATTTGGTCAAAGTAAATCCCTTGTTTTTCTGAAGTTGTTGCTGAGTTAGTGGCAGCACATTGTCCACTACAGAGTTGGTGGCAGCACATTGTCCACTACAGAGTTAGTGGCAGTTAACTAGGAAAGTTTGTTAAGTTTTCTCATGTATTTAAAGACATGAAGTTAAGAAATACTCACTGAGACATTTTATCAAACACCTTGTGTGTAGTTCATGTTCTTCAATACTCAGCATTGTTGTTCTTGATTGTGCATCCCTTCACCTGCACAAAACACAACAACATAATTCTTAACAGAGCTGCTTGGTATAATTCAGGGATGGTTGATGATTGCAGAGATACAGTATAACGAGTATTTTGGCAATCATAATCATCCATAAAGTCCCCAGTGCTACTGAAACCCCAGAAGCTTTGGTCATTTACAAAATATTAAGCTGCACCACCGTTGCTAAATAGGTTATACAACCAATAATTCACTTCAGTGAGGAACTATGAAGGGAGGATTTTACACTGATTAGGCATGATACTGGTGTGGTAAAGAATCTTTAAAGCCTGATGCTTTGAACTTTTTGCGTACGCTAGTGAGAGAGATGCTTTGATGAGTCCTATTCAAGTAAATGGTAAACCTCTGTTTGCATAAAGTTCAGAAGGGCACAAGATTGGGGAATTGATTCTGACCATTTCTTTTAGTTGGTCTGTAGTTTGCAAGCTAATGTGAGCATAAGATGACATAACAGTGGTAATCTTAGAGTGCAAGTTTTTATGGAAGACCTGACTTTCCTTGGAATGAGAGATTTATCCAAAGTGTATTCCTTTCATGGAAATTAGCATGGCAGAAGGATATTAACCATAGAACATCTTTGAAGGAGAGAAAAATCCTATCAAACAAAGGATTTTGGTCACAAAAAGCAATTGAATTTGTGTTCGTTTACTTTTGCACTGTACTAGGGCAATGCGAACAGTTTTTGTGCATCTATGCACAATGCGAATAGTTTCTAGTGAAATGCAGCACAAGTCAGTTAATGAAATGAATAGTTAAGTACCTGGGGAGGCACATACTTCATGTTGTTTTCTCTCTTTTCAAATAATTGAAATATTTAACAATACTAAGTACTAATAAATTTCATTCTTTAACTTCATCTGCAATAATTTTTATTTTTATTTTTAACATTTTAGTTTTTTCTTAGTTTTTCAACAATATTACATGATAATTTGAGAAGGATAATGGTGTCCAAAGTGTTTCAAAAACTAATTACATTAAAATTTTACAAAGTGGTTCTTGTACATGTACATGCAAATCAATTTATCCATGCCAAACATACATGTACAACACATAAAACAAAAGGAATGCTTGGCAAAAAATTACATATAGACCAACAAAATGAGATTTAATATTAGCATAAATTGTTTTACTTGTTGATTAATAAAAAAATTGATCTTAATTTATTACCATAAATAGTATGGCTTACAAGAATTATTTGTGATTCTTATAATTTCTCTAGTACCTAAAACTTTAAAGCAACAATTCAACTCAAAATACACCAAATACATTCATTAAATGTATCTCAAGAATATATTAGGTATATTAGACCTTAATATTCATACAAAAAAATCTACTGTCTTATTTGATATTTTTTATTTATAAAAGGGTTTATATTAAATTGTTTTGCTATGTTATTCACATTTTAATTTTTAATAAATCTAATCAATAATTTACAAATTTTGTAAAGATGAAGCATCGAAAATTCTCTTATTATTTGAAGAATTTTCAAATACCTCAAATATGTGTTTATATGTGAGTAGATACATAGTTTGATCAATTCATAATTTATATTTCAATTAATTTGAGGATAAATATGTTTTTTTTCTTAAGAAAGGTAGCAGCTACTAATCTTACTTGTGGAATGGTAAGTTTATTCACAATCTTTAATGCTAACTTGATTTTTTTCTTCTATATAATATGGTTTTTAAAAAAATAGAAAATACAATTTATTTATTTGTAGGTTATATGTGTAGTTTGTATAAAATGTATTCGAAAATATCACACTTTTCCTATCATAAAACAATACTTGTGTTAGAAGTTTTCTAGAACAAATCCTCTAATAAAAAGTATTATGACTCGTATTCGAATTAATTTATTGATTTTTCTATGTAAATCAACCTCTAGTTAAACATTTCAACTTTTTCTATCATAAACAAATGTCTTCTAAAATATGTTGACAAAATAGTTTTAATATTTCAACAACCAATTAAGCAATTTTAATGATAAGCATAATAGAAATACAACAGAATCCAACTCTTTATTTGTCTTAATAAAACATTTTAACATTCAAAACCCTATTCTATTATTTATATATTCTTATTAGTAAAGGAATAATGTATAAATAAATTTGAATACTCGTAAATACTTGTAACATAATTCAATTTTTAATATTATTTGATATATTTGATTTGAATAAAGGATTTTAAATAAATTTTATAATAAATTTAATGTTCGATTACTAATAATATTTCCATGTTAGAAATATTATTAAACTCTAATCATATATGGGCTAATGTTTTGGAAGTAATATAATTATGCAATTTTAATAATAATTGTTAATGTTTTGGAAGTAACAAATAATCCCAAATTGTATTAAAAATCAATTTCAATGCTATCTCCGTTAGTGTAGACTCTACAACATAATCTTGGTATAGTGAATATTTTAATAAAAAATTAATGGTTTATAAAACACCATTCACAAAGTGCCACATCATGTAGTAAACATCTTTTAATAAAAATAGTTAAGTCCTCAGTGTTTCGGAATTACTATTCTTGATAACTTAATGAATTTATATTTAATGCTGAAAACTCATTATATAGAATCTTTAAAAAAAAAAAAAAGTTGTTTGTTATGCTGGAGTAATGAAAAGAGTAAAATTGTATAAACCTCCCTGAACTTAAATGAAAAATTAAACACCCTCGAACAAAAAAAAAATTTGCATTATTTTGTTGAATTTTAGTTGTTTTGTTTTTCAATTTTGTTGTTCAATTTCAATTAAATGTGTTAGTTTAATTTTAATTGTTATTTTGAATTTATTTCATTTAGAATATTTTTTTGTAAATTTAGGATTAAAAATATTATCACTTAGAAATAATTGTGTTTAATATTAGTTGTTATTGTAATAATTTTTGGATTATTTTGTTGAATTTTAGTTTTTTTTTCACTTTTGTTGTTCAATTTTAATTAAATGTGTAGGATTAGTTTTAATTAAATGTGTAGGATTAATTTTAATTATTGTTTTGAATTTTTGTAAATTTAGAATAATTTATTGTAAACTTGTGATTAAAAATATTATCACATAGAAAACGAAAATTTTCTATGAAATTGAATTATGCAAAATTGTTAGAAGAAATTGAATAAACTCAACTGGTTTGAGGCATGCATATATTATGTGTATTTATAGGTTTAATAATTTTGGATAGTCTCTCGTATAGGAGAGATGCTGCTAATTTTGTTTTTTTTTTTTAAGGAATTGTTGTTAGTTCTTCTAAAAGTGATGCTGATGACTATGAATCATTAAGTGCCGACCAATAACAGGCACCCAAGGCACAAACATCGACTCACGACGTGGGCTCATTGAGTGTGATGCTGTAATGTCAAGGGGGGTCCCTTCACAGCGGGATTCATTTACCTGCAAGTACGAGGCTCAGTGTAGGGATGACCTTTGTAAGTTTGTTTTACTTTCACAATGACATGTTTAATAATTTTTGAAAAAATAATATCATTTAATGAGTGCAATTTCAGGTTTACAAACATTGAGGTTGTGAGAACAATAACATCGGCCTTTAAATCATTGATGGAAATCCCATTATTTCAATAAAGACAAGTTTTCAATCATCTTGAATGGAAACCTCAAGTTGATACATGATTTTCAAGGTTCAAGGTTAATATTAACTTAAATATTTTTTATTGTTAATTTCGACCATTTATTGAAATGACTGAAATTTTCTTTTATAAATTTGTTCTTCAAGGGAAAATTTGAATGGGAGAGAGCTGCTAATAATTTTATGATGAAGGTTTAGGAGAATTACACTGCAATTAGGTAAGATCAAATTCAAGATAATGTTTTTATTCCAAATATTAAAATTTTATTTTTCATTTACTAACAGATAATTAATTTACATCATATAGGTTGCGTGATTTTTAGTACGAGATGCAAAAATATATGAATGAAAGAGAGCTTCTAGGTTGAAATGACGTGATGGTTTGGCAAGATTTCAGACCGTCGTACATCTGAGAGGCTGTATGGGCAAAATATATTTAGCACGTGACGTCCACGCATTTCACTCAATAATAGGATTTTTTTTACTAAATCCAGTTTTTTTATTAGTTTTATTTATAAATATATTGAATTGACAACATTTTTTATTGCAGGCTATGGTTTTTGTATTTAAGCCAAACCCAATAGAGTTTTTTGTTGAAACACATGTACAGAGTGATGACCTCCAAAAAAGGTTGTAGTAGTTATAGCTGAGCTCAACACTTTGTGGTACATTGGTTTTTAGTTATTTTGTTCTTAAGTTATTATGTCCTTGAATTTAATCAATTTATTTTTTCTTTCAATGATACATATAATAGCCAGTTGAATGAGAGATACGAGGACGAGCCTTCGACCCATCCGAATATCGATCTAGATTTGTGGTTGGAGGGAGAATCGTTTGGTGGACCTGATAGAAATCGAGTGTATGGACTCTCTAATACTACAACCGAGAACTTGTGGACGACTTGTAGTGCTTCAGTCATTGGATGCTCGCAATCAATTCCAAGCAGTCAAACTCTGGAGTTCACAGCGATGTTAGACCAAAGGGTACAGGATCGAACGACCCATCTTAATGATAAATATGAATGTCTCCCTACTGGTTTTGAAGAACTTCATCAATTGGTAATGGAGATGAGATCACAAATGGGTGGTTCATGTGCACCCCCTACTTGGCTCTACGATTCCGGCAACAACCACTACCAGAAATTCACTTAAAACCAACAGAATTACTAATGAAATAATTCTGCCGGTAAATTGCGATGATAATTACCGACGGAATAGTATCCGTCTGTAATTCGGTCGGTATATACCGACAACATTATTCTGTTGTTGGTATATACCAACGGAATTACAGACGGAATATATAGATTTTTTATAAAAAAAAGACGGTTCGCTGACGTGGAAGTTTTTGCGGGCGATTTTACCGATGAAATTACCGAGGGATTCAAACCGGGATCTCCGTATAGTGATGTGACCAATTCACCATCAGAATTGCCGATGAAATCTTCGATAGAAGTAGTCCATTGGTGATTCCATCGGCAAAAGTTAATATATCACCACTTTGTCGATTATCTCCTCCCCTATTTTTCCTTCTTCTTCCCCATCCCAACTCTCCCCTCCCTAACTGCAAACAACCACCCCCCCAAAAAAAAATCTCCCTCTTCTCAACACAAGTCATATTTCTTTAACTTTTATGGTCACAACATTCGTGTTCTGATTTATTGTGGATTTTATCATTTTTTGTAAGTAAATCTATCTTTTTTAATTTTAACATTTAAATGTCAATTTTATTGTTTTTTTAGTATATGTATTTTGTTAGTGTATGTACATGTTTTATTGTTATTTCTCAAACAAACTTGTATTATGAATGTATAATTTTGTACTTGTTATGGTTTGTTTTAGATTTTGTAAAATTATATTTGTTTGTAAATTATTGAAACTTTATTAAATTTCTGTAAATTTATATGTATAAATTTGTATGGATGTTGATAATTGATAATGAATATTTACGAGAAGTTTTAATTAGTTTATTGGATAATCTCGAGGTAAACCATTATTTTTGCAAATTTATTTACCTAACATAGTTAATTAATACATGTTGTCATCATAATTTTATAGAGGTTCGATAGAAGTCATGGATGATCATTTATGGATGTATTAAGATTCACCCAAAGGATTACGGAGGATGGATTATTGTAACGGGGTTCAGGATTTTATTAATTTCACAACATATATTCCCAGAAATTTTACTGGAGGCGGTATTAGGTGTCCATGCAGGAAGTGTCAAAATAAAAAGTATTTGCATCCAGATGTTGTAATGATGCATCTTCTACACAAAGGGTTCATGACGGGATTACCTGTGTTGGTATGCACACGGAGAACTATTTGTTCATAATAAGAGCATGAGAGAAAGGGTGGTTGGGTCAACCTCTAGTGCTAGCAACGTGCATAGAGTTGCAAATGACAACAGTAATACTTACAGGAATATGGTTATGGATGCAATGAGAATGAATCAATATAATGTCAGTCAATGTCCAATCGTAGAAGAAGAACCTAATGCAAATGCAGCAAGGTATTTTGATCTGTTGAAAGATTCTAATGAACCATTATGGGATGGCTGCATGAACCACAGTAAATTATCGGTCGTAGCACAGGTGTTCACTATCAAGTCAGATTACGGGTTGAGTGAGGCCGGTTATGATAAAATTATCGAATGAGCGAAAAGCATTTTACTTGAAGGGAACAGGCTGAAAGAGAACTTCTATGCTACAAAGTCTATGATGAAACCCCTCGGTTTAGGATACTAGAAAATTGACATGTGCCCTAACTTCTGCGTGTTATACTACCTTGAAAATGTTGAGCTGACCGAGTGCATGACATGTGGGCATTGATATGTGAGGCCTATATTGTTGAGGAGATCTCAATATTTATCTTGTACTATTTCGAACCTCATTTGAGAACAAGAATCAATCGCGTTCCACGGCATGATGATGGTGGTGATGTGCCTTCTAGTGGGAACTTGTCAATATTCTCCAATCCTGGACGACCCACACCTAAAAATACCGTAAATGGAAGATATTTGTCTGAAATAGAGTTCAGACAAGCACACAATTATGTTCTATTTAACTGTGATGAGTTGAGACCTTTTATTCAGTAAGTATATATACTACTAATTATACCTTGTTAAGAATGTACTATTTATATATTGTAATATCATAAACTCATATAATTTGAAACAACCTTGCAGGCGACATCAACAATATTTATTATCCAATAACTCACAGCTGATCGAATCCCAAATCTTTCAATTACAAGATGAACAATTTGCTACGTGGTTCGGAACACATGTAAGTACTATCACAAACTCATTATCTCTTGCAAAGTTACTGTATGTCATTACAAAATTCTTGTTTACTGTTCATTGTTGTACATGAGATACAAGGTTTATCAAATGGAAAGGAGTGCTGCTATTTCATTGTCTTTACTAAGCCTGAGCCCTAAAAGAAACGTTAAGTGCTACAACGGGTATTTTGTCAATGGATATGTGTTTCATACTGAAGAATACATGCATGGAAAAAAGACATACAACAACGGTGTTTGTGTTAAGAGATCAACTTGTAGTGAGTTTGAAGTTGACTACTATGGTAAATTAGAAGAGGTTGTTAAATTGCAATATCATAATGAGCAGAATAGAGTGTTTTTATTCAAATACTATTGGTATGACACCATTGACAGAGGAATCAGAGTAGATCCTCACTATGGTCTGGTCAAAATCAACTCAAAAGCTAGACTCCACAACATAAACAATGTTTTTGTTTTCGCAAAGCAATGTCAACAAGTTTATTACACATACACCCCTTCCTTTAGAAAGGATCGATCAAGAGTTAATTAGTTATCCTTTTTAAAAACAAAACCCAGGGGTCATGTCGAGGTTGTTCAGGACGAGAACGAAGACACATGTAACAATCCCGACTGTATGACTTGATCAATGTTAAAAGATCCCAACATATGCTCTTAATTTGAGGGTAATTTTTTTTTTTTGAAATCTACCAAAAATTCGGCAGAGTTTCGTTTGTATTTAGGACATTTCAAGTTATCGACTGTTATCAATTTACTCAATCAACCCATCATCACAAGATCCAATAATTCCGGACCTTATATCAATCATCATAAAACACCTTATACAATCCACACAATATATATATATATATATATATATATATATATCCTACGAGTAAGTTCAATATGAACATAGCCCATATATCATATCATGAAATTTAAAAGAAAAGGGAATACTAACATGCAGAGAGAGCATTTACAACATAATAAGTGTTCTTAAACATTTCAAAAAGGGTTAATTACAAGATAACTAAAGTACTACATGCTAAGCTGAACTTTTATATATACATCAAGGTTTACATAAAAGCATACTACATAAACGCGTTAATTCCATTTTGTTTAAGTTAAATATTTACATAAACTTGACAAAGTAGAGTCCTAAACAAATGATTTTTCTAAATATTTGATGGACATGTTACATAAATAAACATACCATTATGTTGATAAGAGAAATATATATATGCTCATGTAATGTATACAAATGTAGTATAAATTTTCTAACGGATCCATAAGAATTCTAACATACAATTTATAATTATCAATTTTCCCAGGTCATTCAAACAAGGATACAAATCGAGTCTTATCAATCATTCCCGGGCATCCCAACGCGAACATCATTAGCCCAAGCTATCCTTGTATTTCATTTCCTGGCAATCCTATCACGGATGCCGTTAGCCGTAGCTAATCTGGTAATTCATTTCCCAGCAATCCTATTACGAATGCCATTAGCCGTAACTAATCTTGTAATTCATATCTCGGCAACCTATCACAGATGCCATTAGACAAAGCTAATCTTGTAATACATATCCCGGCAATCCTATCACGGATGCCATTAGCCGAAGCTAATCTTGTAATTCATTTCCTGGCAACCTATCATGGATGCCATTAGCCGAAGCTAATCTTGTAATACATATCCCGGCAATCCTATCATGGATGCCATTAGCCGAAGCTAATCTTGTTAATACGCTAGACTTTATTTACATTGAACATGATATTTATTGTAATTGCAATCACCAGAAGAATTTTAAATTGTATAAGTGTAAATAGGAGGGAAAATCACGCACCTGCTCCGCCTGTCTCGTGACCTCCCCTAACAGAAGATCCAATTCTAGTTGCTCCTCCTGAATCACAAGACAGTTTTTGGTTATGATTCCTTCAAGCCGATATTATAGAGAATCCATATTCATTCATTACTCATACGTTACTTTCTATGGATGTTCATTTCCTCATAATAACATACATACATATATCATGTATATTTTTAGAGTTAGTATCTCAATGTGCAAGTGTTCGTATGACTCAATTCTTTTATATTCTTACATATAGTATTCACGTTAAAGTCTAACTATTACTGTCTAGACATTAAACTGTTACTGTCCAACGGTTACTATCCAACTGTTACTGTCTAGACATTGAACTGTTAATGTCTGACCTCTCCTCAGATTGTTAACTATATCTAGAGTTATAAAACTCTGTTTCAAGCGAGATTGGTCTCGTTGGAAAGTTAAGACATAAGGCTACAAGTTCTCTGAAGGAAGGAGAACCCAGTTCTACCTCTAAGACAGTTAAAATTGCTTATCAACAAACATTTGGATTGTTACTGTCCAACTATTACTGTCTAGATATTGAATTGTTAATGTCTGACCTCTCCTCAGATTGTTAACTATATCTAGAGTTATAGAACTCCATTTCAAGCAAGATTGGTCTCGTTGGAAAGCTAAGACATGAGGCTACAAGTTCTCTGAAGGAAGGAGAACTCAGTTTTGCCTCTAGGATAGTCAAAATTATTCATCAACAAACATTTGGACTGTTACTATCCAACTGTTACTGTCTTGTTTTTGAACTGTTATTGTCTGACCTCTTCTCATATTTTTAACTATATCTAGAGTTATAGAACTCCGTTTCAAGCGAGATTGGTCTCGTTGGAAAGCTAAGACATGAGGCTACAAGTTCTTTGAAGGAAGAAGAACCCAATTCTGCCTCTAATACAATCAAAATTACTTATCAACAAACATTTGGACTGTTACTGTTTGACCTCTCCTCATATTTTTAACTATATCTAGAGTTATAGAACTCGGTTTCAAGCAAGATCAATGTTGTTGGAAAGCTAAGACATGAGGCTACAATTTCTCTGAAGGAAGGAGAACCTAGTTCTGCTTCTAAGACAGTTAAAATTTCTTATCAACAAACATTTGAACTGTTACTGTCCAACTGTTACTATCTAGATATTGAACTGTTACTGTCTAACCTCTTCTTAGATTTTTAACTATATCTAGAGTTATAGAACTCTGTTTCAAGCGAGATTGGTCTCGTTGGAAAGATAAGACATGAGGCTACAAGTTCTCTGAGGAAGGAGAACCCAATTCTACGTCTAATATAGTCAAAATTGCTCATGAACTAATCAGTCTTACTGTCCTACAGAATTCAGTCACGACTCAGTATTGGTTAGTGACCAATAACTGGAGTTCTACAACTCCAAAGTGAGCAAGACCAGTTTCTTTGGTTAGCTAACATTCAAAAATTCAATTTCTATGAAGGAACCGAATCCTAATTCCCTCATCCTCTTACCCGAAATCTCACCGAAAGTCAGGAGACAAATCTGTCCAGATTCGTCACCCTCTTCCCTTCACACAATACTTTCACAAACTACATTTTTTGGGTAAATTATTTGGGTTTCACGCCCGCCATCACATACCACACATGAATTAACTTAATTTTAACAACAAATACTTTTTCCCCATTTCATGTTTAAGAACCCTAACCTATGATTCAATATCAAGGCATCAATTCATTATTGAATTTGAAATGAATTTTAAGATTATGTTTAGAACACCTTACCCGGTACGAATCAAGATTTTGATTTTCAACCAGTTGAAGATTTTCAACTCCCTCCTTTCTTTTCTAATGACTGCCAGCCCTCCTTCTTCTCTTCTTGTTCAATTTTTTTCTTGTTAATCCCTTGTTTACAAGTGTTTATTCCATCTATAAACTCTTAATCTTATATGGGTTCTTGAAATTTTAGTGTTTTTCTCTTTATTTTGCAAGAATGGATTCAAAACTCCCTATTTTCTTTCCTTATGGTTCCTGCAGATTTTTGGTGAGGAGAAGAGTATTTATACTCTATAATTTCTCTTATTTGCATCTAGACCCCATTTCCTTTAAGTGTATTATTCTCTTCAATTAAATCCAACCCTCAACATTACCGGTTTTATTATAATGTCTCGAATTATTTTATCCGGAAATTTATATTAAAAAATTTCTGAATTTTTATTTTTATTTAACCATATGCATGAATTTCTTCACTTTTATTTCTCATGTAGTTAGTTTGCAATTTAAACAACCTTTATTTATTTATATTTTTCTTGGGGTTTACAACACAAGTGTGCGAGATGAAGTCTTTCAAGTTAGTGAGTTGGTTGAACCATATCGAGTTGCTCCTTCGATTGACTTGGAAGAAATTTTAATTTTTTGTGTTTTCGATGATAGTCTTGTTGATATTGACACAAAGAAGTTGAATGTTGTTTTGAGCTCTAGTGGACAAGCAAATGTCGATGCAGATGATGATGATGATGATATCCATATTGAAGATTGCGATGGAGTTGATGAATATTCAATTGACGACGAAGAAGAAGAAAATTCTGACTAACTATCAGAATCAAGGAAAGTATAAATCATTTTTTTATAATGTAATATATATTATGGATGATATATTGTAACACAAAATATTTATTTTATAAGTGTTAACTGTTGTTATTGTTTTGTGCGACAAGCAGTTTGTAATTTAAGTGTTTGCAGGAAAGTAAATAGGCAATACAAACATAATCTTTCATGCATAGTGCACGATCACCAACATCTATACCGATGAACTACACGTGCATCGGCATTTCATAGAGAGTTGCATAAACATTTAATGGAAATGCCACTATCACTGACATCTAAACCGACAAAAACCATCCATCGGCATTTCACTGAGAGTTGCAAAAGTATTTACTGGAAATGCCACTATCACCGACGTCGATACCGACAGATATAGTCTGTCGGCATGTGTTGGCTGTCTATATTTACCGACAGAATCACCGACGACCGGTGTGAATTCCATAGGGCGGGTATTAATGCATCTCTAACCGCGTGCACTTTCCGATGGAATTACCGACGGACTGCGAAAAATATGGAGGGTAATTAAAAACTTTTGGTGCAAACTTCAAAATTTACCGATGGATTTTTGAAACATCACCAACGGAAAAATTAAAATTAATATTATTTAAATGTCCATCGATGATTCCATCTGGAAAACTGCGCTATAAATCCCTGCGATCGTCCCTTCAGTTCATTTGTCCTTTGCTTCGTTTTATAGCTCTTGTTTTTTTTTCCCTCTCATCTGCTTCAAATCTCTTGTTTTTTTGCTTGTAATCTCTAGTTACATCTTCAACAAATTAAAAGGTATATATTTCCATTTAATATGCTTAATGATTTTATATTTTTATATTTTCTTTGTTTTAGTTATTGTTATTTTTGTTGTGTTTTTTGTTATGGTGTATTTTTATAATGTAGATAAAGTCTTGAAATAAACACATTATTAAGGTAAGCATTTTTCATTCCTAAAGTCTGTCGCACGTCACCCGCGCGGCGTCCGATGGTGATTTTTCGTTTGATTTCAGGTTTATTTGTTTTTGTGAATAAAGGAGTCGCCACCTAGTATTATGGTCACTAGGAAACCTAACTGGTCTTTCAGAGATTCTAAGGCATGAGACTGGTTGCGTAAAGGGAAGGTATTAGCACCCCTAGTACGCCCTACCTAAGGTAAGCTGCTTGGTGTTTGGTTTGTCTTATAATTGCTATGGTGTTGGTGTTTTCCTAGGATATGTTTTGCTATGATGAACAAACTTGGACTTGAAAGTCTAAAAAGAAAGAACCCTTGGTCAATGTGGATCACACCCTTAGATATGTCTACAAAGTACCAAGGAGAACCAATGCAGATCTCTTGAAATCTGTGTTTGATTCAAATTAAATTTATTAAGATAGAAATCCAAGGAGATTCCATGTGCTTTAAAAGCTCATTTTTCCCTTAGTATTTCATACTCTCACGGCTCGTAAACTGTGGAGTCAAAAATTGAAATGTCCTCAATTATAATTAAGGCTTCTTTCAAGGATGTGTGATGACTTATTATTCCTAGAAAAATATTTTGGATATTAACCACTTGGGGTTTCTTTATCCAAACATTAACAGCGAATAATAACAAATTATTCCCAATAATATTTTGGATATTCATCTCTTTGGGATTTCTTTATCCAAACATTAACGGTGAATAATAGATAAATTATTCCCAATAATATTTTGGATATTCATCCCTTTGGGATTTCTTTATCCAAATATTAACGGTGAATAATAGATGAATTCCCCCCAAAAAATAAGATTTTTATATTTTTTGAAATATTGGCCAATACCCTTTGGAGTTTTACAAACATGCTGTAAAATCCAGAAATGCAAGAAAATAATTTTTTGTTGTGTCTAAGAAATCCATGCGAAAACACATTTTCAAAACTTCAAATATATATATTTTTTTAAAGCAAATTCAAAAAGATGTTAAGGTATTGGCCGTATGCATGAAAACATTTTTTTTTATATATATGTATATTTGTCACATTTCGTCGAAAACCAGGTATTCTAAATACAAGATTTGTATTTTTACAATATAAAAATACAAAAAAAAACCACAAAACAAATACACAAAAAAACAACGATATTACTCGCTTTATTTTTTAGGGGCTGGGTCCAGCTCGGCCCATGTGGCTGGGCTGAACCCAGCAGGCATAGCCGGGTCACTGGCCCAAACCAGTGACCCGGCTGGGCACAAATAAGGCATGCGTGAGGACTGGTTACTGTTCAAGTGAATTAAATTTCACTTGAACAGTAACAATGCAACCAAGAATGCATGCAAAGCTGGTAAGAAAAGAGAGGCAGCTTACCTGGTCTGCTGGTGAACCCGATTTCTTCAGTCCTCACTGTCTGCGCTCGCCTGCTGTTCTCTCGCGTCTCTGTTCTTTCCGGTTTATTTTGCTTCCGTTTCTCTTCTCTCCCTCTCCTCCGTTCTGTTTTCCTTTCTCACAGTAACGAAAGGATGAAGGAAAGAAACTCCCTCTGTTCTCGTGTTGCTGGAAGGGAAGGATGGCGCCTTCTGCTGATTCTGCTACTGCGGCCGAGGAAAGGTGTGGCTTCTGCTGGTTCCATCACTGCGGCTGAGGAAGGATATGGCTGCGGAGGAGGCTACAGCTGGGCGGGTGGCTCAGCTCGTTCCTGGTTGCTGTTGGTGCTGGCCATGGTTCAGCAGAGGTGGTGCTGCTAGCTGCTGGGATTTTTCGAGGGAGGCCGGTCTGAGGTTCTGGTGTTGCTTCCCTGTTACTGTCGGGGGGAAGGGCTGGCTGTGGCTTCTGGTTTTGAATGTTTATCAGGCGGGGCTGAGCTGAGGGAGAGATGGGATGAGTGGAGAGCCGTTTCCTGGGGTTGTGTTGACAGAGAGTGAAGGCTTGTAAGTGGTGTTCACAGTGGTTGCAAGCTGGGGAAGTGAGGTCTGGCGAAGGGAGAAGAGAAGCTTGTGTGCAGAGGGAAAGTCTTCTGAGAAAAGGGGAGGAGCAGTGACGGCAGTTGTGGAGAGGGAGAGCGGCGTCGGCTGCCTCTTGGTTGGGAAAGAAGACCGTGAGTTTGTGTTCAGCTGAAAAGGGAAGGTCGTGCGTGTGGGAGCTGAGGGAGGAGAAAAAGATAGCTGGGGGGAAGACTGCAAACCCAAAAAAAAAAACAACAGGGGAGAGGGGGCGATGGCTTGGTTTCGGCTGGGAGAAAAAATTAGGTTTTGGTTTTTTTCGGTGGTTGCACTAAATTTCTCTCTTTAAAAAAGATTTGTCCTTTGTAAATTTTCTTACCTCTGCATATGACTGGATGTTTATTTATATAAAAAATCTTTACACGTTTTATTTAAGGAAATATTGCAATAATTATTATAAAGATTGTCTTCTATAACCAGCACCAACAAATCCTATATATATGGTAATAATTATTATAAAGATTGTCTTCTATAACCAGCACCAACAAATCCTATATATATGGTATTTTTTTATTGCAGTGATTATTTTCCATAACCAGCACGAATCAAATCATATATCTATAGTATTTTATATTGCAGTAATTATATATGATTCAGTAATTATCTCCTTGACATATTGCTTCTTTAATATTAGCCCTGATGCTCTATGATGTCGCCACATGTAAACCCTTATTTTTTATTTTTTTATTTTTGAAAATTATTAAAACATGGATCAAAAATTGGGTAGCAACAAAGTCTATAGTTTTTTTTTAATTTGTTGAATATATTTTATTGTTTGTATTGCCATAATAATTGAATTTAATTGTTATTGTTGAATTTACCTTGTAATTAGTAATTGAATATATAGGAATAAATTTAATTATTTTATCTCAATTTTACTCTATTATTGCATGATATGTGTAAACCCCCGCAAATAAAAATAAATAATAATAATAATAATAAAAAGAAAAAAAAACAACACATAGGATCGAAGTAATGACGTTTCGATGAGTAATGGATATTCGGTATGAAAGAAATAAATAAATAGTAGGAATGACAATAAATGTGTCATGTGAGAGAGAGAATGATCTCCATAAATAAATTTAAAGGTATTGTTGAAGTCGAAAAGAGAGTCATGAATTTTTAGTTTAAAACTTGTAACGTTAGCGAAACCAGTGACGAGTTTCAATGGATAAAAGAATAAGAAAAAAAAACCAGAAGATATGTAAACCCCGGTCAAAACATGTATTTTGACAAATTAATGATAAATGTGGTAATATTGAATTTATTGAGTATAAATTAAGGGGAAATGTCACGAGGATCTAAGTAAATAAATTAATGCATGAAATTCAGATTTTAGCGTAAAAGACATTGATTGTCTAGTTTTACGGTATCGATGATATATCTCAATCCGACTGTTGGATCGGGCTAAAATTTTATAAGGAATCTCCAGACATATTATTTTATATTAGGTTCGAATTTTGTGTAAATCGGAGTTTGGGAAGGATTTACGAGAGCACTAAAAATCGGGTAAATTGAAGAAGATGACACAAGGGGCATTAATAAGGGCATTTTTTTAATTTTATCAAAACAAATACTCTCCTCTCCTCTCTTTAAAAACAGAGCACGTCCTCTGCAAATGGAAAAACAGGAGGGAGACCATTTGTTTTGTCCCATTTTCTTCATTTTCTCTTCATTTCTTCAAGCTAAATCAAAAGGGAGTGTGCTTAGGAGGATTATATCCAAGAAAACAAATTAAATGACAACTTAGAGAGTTATAGAGCTTGAGAGAAACAAAGAGAAGAATCTGGAAATTGGAAGAGGAGGACATGATTTTTGTAAATTTTTGCAAGAATTCATTGAAATAAGTTAAAATAGCAAAGGTAAGCAACATACCCTTTAGTAATTTCGTTTTTCTCTCTTGTTCTTGCATGAGGAGAAGAAAACCTCCAAGTTTAAAATTCTAGGGTTCATGTAAATATTTTGGGGGAGTAATTCTTCATGTGAATTTCAAGATTAATTGCATGATAATGGCTTGATTTGCTGAAAAATAGAAGGAATAAATTGATTTGAAACTATGGGTTTTGGGATTACAACAGGGCAGGAACTTCGGCAGCCATATTCTGACTTTGCACCGATGGATTAGATTGATTTTGGGATATGTTATTATACTCAATGTCACCTACATTCTGACCGGAGGGATTGCAAATGTCAGACTTCGTTTGAGGGCTGTAACCGGAGGAACATTTCTGGAAAATCACCCTTCAAGACAGCTTTGTTCGTCGGCCGTTATATCATCGTTTCACCGTTGGATTGGTCTGGATTTTGGATATGTTGTTCATCCAGATGTTATATAAATTCTGAACGGTGTGGATCGGAAAAGAACACTCCTACCAGAAATTGTACTTCCCGAACAGCAGGTCTCCAAATTTCAGGTCAGTCCAGTCTTGTTCTGATATCGGGAGGTTTAACCGTTGGATGTATGTTAATTTTGGATATGTTATTCTAAGGATGATGATGTATAATTCCACCTTTTGGATGTATTGAATTCTAAATTTACAGAATGATGCTTTAAGTTTGGTTTGAGAAATATTGAATGAGAATATGAGGTTTAGCATAAAAAGTATGTTTTGGGACTAAGGATAATGGCAATGGGTTTAATGATGATGGCTGTGTTTGTGTTATGTTTGATTCATGTTTGATGTGTTGATAAGTGATGATATAGTTAAATTCTATAAAGAATAGTGATTGACTAATACTTTGGTTGTGTTAGAATGGGAAATCATGTTGTAAGTTGAATTATGATATAAGGAATCATTTTGAGTGTGCTTTTGGAAAAATTTGGCATGTGTAGTCATTGATGAAATTTAAGTTAAATTACATTGTTTGGTGATAGATTAAATGTCTTGGGACAAAAGAAAATCGGTGGCGAAAAGTCATGCCCTTTGGACATTGAAGATCATTGATGAAAAATTGAATTAAATGGGCGTTTAATGTTAGTGTAAATAAATTCTAATGTAAATGAATTTAAATGACAAGTAAGAAAATAAAATACATTCATGGAAATTGTTTACGGAAGTATTCGATTTTGTGAATTTATGAATATTATGAATAAATCGGGAAGATTCAATAATGATTCAGGATGTTATATTAAAAATGTAGGAGAAGCATTCACTCGACTTCTCAGGAGCTCGTATAGTAGGAGCTTAAGGAGGGACTGCAAGAGGGGCACAACAACAACAAGGAAGAGCGAGTTGAGCTTCTGCAGCTGGTAGGTGTTCTATACCTACACTTTTTACGTAGCGTTAATTTACTAACTTATTAAATTCTTGGTCTTTGCGTCTATGGGTGAAACCACAAAGAGAGAGGATAAAGTGAAATAAACGAGAAATTAAAAATGGATTTGAGTACTTGACTGGGTTAAGAATATGAATTACACTAATAGACTTCGTTGATGATCATTCCTCGAACTTGATTAGCCGGTCCCGAATGTGGAGGCTAATGATGTTAGTAAGGTTTACTAACATCGGCATAATCATCCCTGAAAACGAGGGATACTGAACTTGATTAACTATTCGGGTGAGAATAGTTAATGATATTGACTGATGCTGTCAATATCGGCAATCACACGAAACTTGATTAGCCGGTCCCGAATGCGGAGGCTAATGATGTTAGTAAGGTTTACTAACATCGGCATAATCATCCCTGAAAATGAGGGATGCTGAACTTGATTAACTATTCGGGTGAGAATAGTTAATGATATTGACCGGTGCTGTCAATATCAGCAATCACACGAAACTTGATTAGCCGGTCCCGAATGCGGAGGCTAATGATGTTAGTAAGGTTTACTAACATCGGCATAATCATCCCTGAAAATGAGGGATGCCGAACTTGATTAACTATTCGGGTGAGAATAGTTAATGATATTGACCGGTGCTGTCAATATCGGCAATCACACGAAACTTGATTAGCTGGTCCCGAATGCGGAGGCTAATGATGTTAGTAAGGTTTACTAACATCGGTATAATCATCCATCGGCATAATCATCCCTGAAAATGAGGGATGCTGAATTTGATTAACTATTCGGGTGAGAATAGTTAATGATATCGATCGGTGTTGTCGATATCGGCAATCACATGAAACTTGACTAGCTATTCCTGAAGTGAAAGCTAATGATGTCAAGAATCTTGACGTCAACATTTCCGGAAATATTCCAAGATATTATGGAAAGAAAAATTTGATTGGCTATTTCATGTTAGAAATAGTCGATAACATCAATCAGTGGTATTAATTTTGATGTTTACAATGAACTTGATTAGCCGATCCTGATATAGGAGACTAATAACACTAATGAAAATTTATTAGTGTCAGCATTCCCTTCCAAGTTTTAGGGGAGAGGTATTATAATGATATTTCCGATAGGGAATAATTAAAAATATTAATGAAATGGGGATTGACATCTTGATAGGATTATTCATTCGGCCTTGAAGAGGCGGATATTGATTGGAAATTATGGAAGAAGATGGGCGGAGGAACTAGTTACCCGGTGATGGGCTAGTGGCATTAGTTTTGTTTTCTAATGACCGGAATATACAACTTGAGTTAAACTTACTTGTGTGGTGTTAATATTGTCAGGATGACTGACTTGTCAGATTATAAATGGAATGTTGGACGATACCTAATTGTTAAACAAAAATGGTAATTTGTGTTTATGTTATGGATTATTGAAGAAAAAAAAAGAGAGAAACTGATGAAGATCTAATTCTTGTGAAGGATGGAGGCAAATATCGTATCGCTTGGGACGTGAGAATAGAAGTTCATTAACCATGGTAGGTGTTATACACTTAAGGAATGCAATGCTATATATATATATATAGATGATGTATTTTGAATTAATTAATGAATTGTAATTGATATAATTTGAGAATCATGTCCTGCGCACATGGAGGATGTCAAAGAAATTATGACTAATAATGTAAATATGTTGTATTAAGGTTTCGTGTTGTTGCTGGCATGATAAGAATTTGGTTATAATTATAATAGTGTAATAAAATGCCAATAATAGTGATAGATAATGAAATTTGGCCTTAATTATAGTGGTCAAATGAGATTAGGTTGATGAATTAAATAGAATGATGTATGTATGGTATTCACATTATTTGAAGATGGATCGGATGTGAATATTGTGAAAATGATGGCAGGTTCCATGATAATGAGAGATTTTACTGAAAATCTAAAGAAACATTGGAATGTGTCGAAATGGGCACAAGAAATTGTAAGTTGAATATATTTATAAACTAAAATTGGATCGAAATCATGACGAGTTTGACAACTTATATTGAAAAGCTATAATGGGTATAATAGATGTTGGGATTGAAATTGATATAAAGAGATAGAGTAAGAAGGAGAGAAATCACATGGTAGATATTATAATGAATTAAATGCGCTCGTGAGGTGAAACAAGACACAAAATGAAAATGTTGAATGATTCTAGGAAGGATGAATAGAGACGTAATAATGGAAGGATAAATGAGAATTTCAAGGAACTATGATTGCATATCGTTGAATATATGTTTAATTACTTGTGCATGTATTGTGTGATTTTCCTTTTATGCTATATTTATTATATACATTATGAAATTGCAGGTCCTTCAGATTCACGCCAAGAGTAGCGTTTTAGGTCCTCTAGTCTCCTTTCGTATGATTGAATAAGAAGATGAACATTAATGTATTTTGTCTTTAAGGAACTAAATGACTTAATATGTAATAGTACTCCTTTTACATTAAGTGTCGGACATAAAAATGTATTATTCTGTATTTGTAATCTTAGTTTGTTTACTTGCAATTGTTATTGTCGCACGTCAAAAAATCCGCGCGGCATCGGCTTGCGATCTTTTCGTTGTTCGTTTTGCTCGAATTGGTTCGTTGGAGTCGCCACCTAGTAATTTATTGAGGGCTACTAGGAAACCTGATATACTGGTCTTGTCAGAGATTCACGGGTAGGGACTGGTTGTGGTTAGGGAAAGGATTAGCACCCCTAACACACCCTACCTGAGGTAAGCTGCTTCGTGGACTTGATGTGTTAAAGAAGTTTTAAAAAATTCTGTTCTTTCATCGAATTTTAGAAATACAACTTACGTGTAAGTTCATAATTCTTTATCCGTGAGCAAATCAAAATATTAAATTCTTCTTTATTCTTGCAATTTTATCATACAAAAAAAACATTCATAAACAAAATACAAATCACACATTTCCTTTTCACTATACTTTTTTTTTTGTTCTTTTCCTTTTCTTTTGTTACATCATCACTACAAATTAAAAAATCAAAAAATTCAACACTAAACAAAAATTACATTACATAATTTAAAAATTACAAAATAGTCCCTAAAACTCCAGAAATTGCAGGGAAGCCCTTCTAGCAGAAGGGGAGAGGAAGATGGGGCTACGGTGGAGGCTGATTTGTGAGGGGAGGCTGGTCTGGCTTGCCTTGGCAGAGAGCAAGGGAGGAGCAGATGGTCTGTGGGGGCTGAGAGAGGTGGCGGTTTGGTTTCCCAAGGAAGTGGGAGGCTGGCCGGTTCTGATTTGTAGTGGGTGAGGGGTGTGAGCTGCTGAAGGGGAAGGAGTTGTGAGGAGAAGATAAAAAACCAAAGGGGGGTGGGGGCTGGCCAGACGGCGGCTTGGAGAAGAGATAGATTTAGGGTTTTGTTTTTGTGTTGTCTCTCTCCTCAAATATCAAAATTGCCCCCCCTTTAAAAATTCAGTGTAGCATGGTATTTATAGGAAATGTTTTGCTAGGTTTTCAAACTAGTCCCTCAACATTTCCTTTCCTTCTCTTTTCCTCTTTTTTTTGTAAATTTTGATTTTTCTTATTTTTTTTGTATTTTTGAAAGCGAGCAATATCAACGTCAACTCAACAAGGAAAATCAATTATCATAAAAATTACGCGTTAAAAGTTGAACGCGTTTCAAATACCTTTGAAAATTTAAATTCTTTTGAGATGACGTTGAAAATGCTAAAAACGATGCAAATATATCAAAAAATACATTTTTTGGGTTTTCATTGTTTTTTTGCTATTTTTGGTTTTTTTTCTAAAAAATTATCAAAAGATGGGTCAAAAATTGGGTAGCAACAGATGCCTCCTCTTTACAATGCTTACGAAGCAAAACTCCTCAATGTTTTGCATAGTAAGCTTTGTAAAGAAAAGAAAAGGAAAATGATCTCATTATCTTGGGCAACCTGCCCCTTTTTAAGAAAAGTGGTCTATTTTCAAGGGCGACCTGCCCACACATATTCAAAGTGGTCTATTTTCAGGGGCGACCGGCCCACACATACTCAAAGTGGTCTATTTTCAGGGGCGACCGCCCACACACTCACACTGGTCTATTTTTACGGGCGACCTGCCCACACATACTCACTTTGGTTTATTTTTAGGGGCAACCTGCCCACACTCACACGTGGGTCTATTTTCACGGGCGACCTGCCCTTTTGATTGGGTTTACCTAAGATCCCATCTGGCGATCTAACAAGAACAAAATCAGTGTGTAGCTCGGTCAACCTGAAATCCCCTTTAGCGATTCCCTTTAACCAAAGTTAAATTCTGTGTGGTTAGGCTAAACTGAGATCCCTTCGTCGATCCCCTTTAACGAGAACCAAAATCTATGTGGTTAGGATAAACTGAGATCCCTTCGACGATCCCCTTTAACCAGAACCATAATCTGTGTGGTTGGGCTGAACTGAGACCCCTTCGCCGATCCCCTTCAACCAGAACCAAAACTCCTGTGTGCGGTTAGGATAGACTGAGATTCCTTTCGCCAATCCCCTCTAACCAGAACCGAAACTCCTTTATGGTTAGGATAGACTGAGATTCCTTTCGCCAATCCCCTCTAACCAGAACCAAAATCTGTGTGGTTGGGCTGAACTGAGACCCCTTCGCCGATCCCCTTCAACCAAGAACCAAAACTCCTGTGTGCGGTTAGGATAGACTGAGATTCCTTTCGCCAATCCCCTCTAACCAGAACCGAAACTCCTGTATGGTTAGGATAGACTGAGATTCCTTTCGCCAATCCCCTCTAACCAGAACCAAAATCTGTGTGGTTAGGCTGAACTGAGACCCCTTCGCCGATCCCCTTCAACCAGAACCAAAACTCCTGTGTGCGGTTAGGATAGACTAAGATTCCTTTCGCCAATCCCCTCTAACCAGAACCGAAACTCCTGTATGGTTAGGATAGACTGAGATTCCTTTCGCCAATCCCTTCTAACCAGAACCGAAATCTGTGTGGTTAGGCTGAACTGAGACCCCTTCGCCGATCCCCTTCAACCAGAACCAAAACTCCTGTGTGCGGTTAGGATAGACTGAGATTCCTTTCGTCAATCCCCTCTAACCAGAACCGAAACTCCTGTATGGTTAGGATAGACTAAGATTCCTTTCGCCAATCCCCTCTAACCAGAACCAAAATCTGTGTGGTTAGGCTGAACTGAGACCCCTTCGCCGATCCCCTTCAACCAGAACCAAAACTCCTGTGTGCGGTTAGGATAGACTGAGATTCCTTTCGCCAATCCCCTCTAACCAGAACCAAAATCTGTGTGGTTAAGCTGAACTGAGATCCCTTCGCCGATCCCCTTCAACTAGAACCAAAATCCTTTGCAGTTAGGTTAAACTGAGATCCCTTCGCCGATCCCCTTTAACCATAACCAAAGTCTCTTCGTGGCTAGGCTAAACTGAGATCCCTTCGCCGATCCCCTTCAACCAGAGCCAAAATCTTTGTGGTTGCGCTGAACTGAGATCCCTTCGCCGATCCCCTTCAACCGGAACCAAAATCTGTGTGTAGCTAGGTCAACCTGGAATCCCACCTGGCGACTCCCTTCAACCTAAGCTAAAATCTTCATGTTGTGGTTAACCCGAGATTCCTTTTGGCAATCTCCTTTAACCAAAAAATATATTCTTTCTTCAAGATGATAGGGTTTGAATTGAAGACTCTTATTCGTTGATCTTCTTATTTCTTTGAGATTTCCCTAATGTTAGGGTTTATCTCATCTTCCTCCCATTCCAGGGTCAAAACCATGATTCTTTGTTGTTCTTCAAATCAATAATTCTTTCTTTGTCCCCAATCTTGCTGGACTACATTGAGGATTTTTTCTGCAACAAATCAACAATATATGCAATGCTTCGATGTTAGATGACATGCATGCATCCTTACCTGATTTGAATTATAGGTCCCCCCTCTTCAATGTTCCATCATCACAGGGTGCCTTTGTTTGTTATTCAAAGCTTTCTTTATTCTTCTGATGCATTGGCTCATTCATGTGATAGCCATCACTCAGATGTAAGTGCAGTGCCCATCCTAGGCTGTCCACGACGATTACTGCTCTCGCTGTTTATCAAGCTTGACTCTGCCCCCAAGTGTGGTGTTGCTTGATTCATCATGAAGGATTTCCTCTCCTGGATTCTTCTGAGATTTATCCTCTGATTGGTTGTGTGCATCATGTCAACACCTATCAAGATGGTTAATCAGTTATGGACTTGCCTCCAATTGAAACATACCCTTCAAGTATGTTCGGTCATCCACTTTCATGGAGACTATCAATTCATCTAGGGGAAACTATCAAGTCATCTAGGCATGCATCCCGTAGCTTGTCGTAAAAGGCTCATCGTTGTAAGCTCAGTGTTTTCCTCAAAAAGTTCTTCTCACCCATCTAATCAGATCATGAAAAGAAATGCATTGGAATTATCAATGATGTTAAATTTATCACCCATATTCATGCGGTGAAGGGCGCATTTGAGCTTCAAAACAGATGGTCCCACAGTCAGTCTTGGTGGGTGCATCCTTCCAACATTCATTCAAATACAAACACGATAACATCGTTCAAAAGCCATAGCCATGTTGAAGCTGATAAACCAAGATGAAGATATGAAAATATCCTTCAAGTGCAGCGTTGCTCATCAATTGCTGCTGAAGTTTACTAAATCATGGACTGTCTTTGAACCACATTCCCCCCAGTTGATCTGAACATGCTCATTCTTCTGTCTATAACCAAATGGCTTTTGTGATTGCTAGGAATGACTTTAATCGACTTCGCCAACTGATCGTTCGATTCTTTCTTTGCCCCCAGCTGATCTGAATATTGTTTGTTTTCCTTCTCAGGGTCCACTGTATTGCCCCTAGGTGGTCAACTTTTCAAGGAGTGTCGAAAAGAGTTGAAGTCATTTTTATCATGGATTTTGCAAATTCAATCGATGTTCTTCTTGTTTGACAAATCTTCCTTGTTCTGGAATCAAATCTCACACTTCAAAGATCATGTCTATTCAAAGTCTAGTTTGTTGAAATGAAATCAGAGATGTCTTTTTTTGAAAGTATTTTTTTTTTAATTCAAGCTTCTTTGGTCAAAGACCCAACACACGCTATTCAAAATATGCAATCCTTTGATTGTCTTGTATTTTGAAAACAGAAATTGACCCGTTGTAAGATTAAAATGACTTGTTTTCATTGTTCTTTGTATCCATTTTAAACTCTGATTTTGGGTATATCTTTTGAGGGTCTATGATGAGGTGACCTTCTGTGAATTTCAAGAAACAAAAGGCTCAAGTCAAAACTTGAGGATTCATCAAGAAAGATTGTTTTCTTTTTTTAGCACCAATTTTATCAGCATGCATAATAACCAGTAGCTTAATCCATGAAGTCACGACCCTTATGGAACAACTCTTCAAGTTTTGAGATCACCATTTATCGGTTCAGATTGCTTACTTGATTAAAAAGGGCTTTTAAAAGCATGTAATGCAGGCTATGGTTCATGGCTATGAAAGAAAGGAATTTCAAAAGCTCAAAAGGTGTTTGAGGGTTTCAAAGACCTAAAATCAACATCAATTATTCATCAACTCTCTTTCTCTTGTTGTCATTGTAGAGAAAGTGACATATAACCTTGTTAATTTCAGAGATCAGAATTCTCTTAACATAGGTCATATTGCTAATCCAAATTTCTTTGATGAATAACCAATCTAATCTTTTTGAAGACATCAGAGGCTTTATCCTAGACACACCAAAAGATATGAAACTTGATTTTTTTTTAACTTTTGGCATTTGTTGTGTCTTTCTTCAATTGAAACCTCTTTTGCCCATCTTAGAATTGATAGGCATTCTCCTTCCATTCCACTTTTTTTTGCTTTTACATAGCCTTCCTCAAAGTTTTCTTGGATGGCCCTCAATCTATGGCTTTTCTTCTTCTAGCCCTTTCTCAATCATTGGACTTTTGTCCTAAGCCTTTCTTTTATCCATTAGTCCAATCAGTGTCTTCAAAATATCTCTCATTTGCCCCCAGTGTAGGGTGTGATCCTAGTCAGGGTTTCTTTTTGAAAGAAAATATTTTACCAGGCTCAAAATGGGACTGCAAGGGATAATATTTCAAGAAATGTGAAAGGATAACAAAGATGGCCTTTTCTCATTTCAAGCAAGGTCGGTTAAAACCGATAAATTTTGACCTCATCTAGTGTAATGATTTGGACTTGTAAGAGTCATGATTCACGAGTCCATAACTACTGAATCCACTACATGTCATTATGCATACTGTTAAAATTTAGCTACATGATGTGGTTCAATTTCAAGAGGTATGAGTTCAAAATTGTTTGGTCACCTCATGTCATTTTCAAGCATCGAGTCATTTCTGTAATCAAAACACTTTTAATCTTTAGGACTGATTAACCTTTATCGCATGTTAGAGTTTGATCAAAATATTTTGTCAGAATAAAATGTTAAACATCTGTTGATTTCAAAACAACCAAAACAAGACATGTTTCGTTGAAGGATAAGATGTGACCCCAAAACAAAATGTAGAAGGGCAAAAATCCATAACAAAATGATTGACAGTTTAACCCCTTCTTAGATCAGCTCCTCTGGCAATTTTTTTTCTTGCCAAGCAATTGCGATCACTTGTCATTCTGAGGATATTCTGGTGAAAAAAATGATCGATGACATCATCTTTCACAAACTAAGCTCGATTCTTGAATCTCTTGCATCTGTTCAATCGAAATGGCCGAGGACCCCACCATGACAACACATCTCTTGTCTGGATTGAACCACCTAGAAAACGGTGGTTGCATGAGTTTTGTCGGAGTCAGGCAAAATTCTAGAATCTGGCCAATGCTGGTCGACAAACTTAAGTGGCAGAGGGATGTCAATCTTGGCAAAGACATTGGAGTAGTCAATGATACAACGAGACTTGGCTAGACCACATAATTAAGGTTTCTCACCGTCAGAGTCTTCTTTTGATTCATCTCTCATCATTGTTCTAGAATTCATGGCAGAACCTTCAATCTTTCACTTCTTCATGGCTCGTTCAATTCCTTCGACAATCTTCACAACATCATGTCAATCTTCCCATATTGTGGTGGTCGTTTGTGGATTGTTGGAAACCTTCCAACAGCTAGGTAATCTTGGCAGTGCATAGAATCATGCAGCGCTATCACTGTCAATGTGTGAAATGACGCATTGTTTTTATTGGAGGAGAAACTGATGAATCTGGAATTCCTCTATTTCCTCTTGGATTCCTCACTGACGGTGCAACAAACAGACACATGTAAAGGAAGTTCTGCTCTGTTGAAGTTTTAGTCTTCTTCCTGTTTTTTCAGTATAGTCATGTCTCTTCTCTCTACTTCTGCGTTTTCATGCTGACATTGGTAGGAGAAAATTGTAGATGATCTGAAACTACTGCACTCCTTCTTGGATTTCCCACTTGCAGATCCACAAACAGATTTCTGCCGATAGAGCTCTGCTACGTTGAAGTTTGATGTATGCTCATATTTTTCAGACCAGGTCTAGCTCTTCAACCTACCACAGTGTCTTTGTGCTGAAACTGATGAGAGAGATTTTTATAGCATATGCAACTAATAAATCCCCTCTTGCATTCCCAACTTGCAGAGCCATAAATGGATTTTTGTAGAGAGAACTCTGCCACGTTGAAGTTCGACGACTGCTCATATTTTTAGACCAGATCTGACTCTTCTGCCTACTACAATGTTTTTCTGGTGCCACTGGTGGGAGAAAGTTTCAAAGCATATGAAATTACTACATCCCCTCTTGCATTTCCCATTGGCAGATCCACAAACAAATCTCTACAGAGAGAGCTTTGCCACGTAGAAGTTCAGTGTCTAATGATATTCAGACCAACATCATATGCTGCTGAACTGGAATTGAGCTCACAATTGGGGTAACTTCAAAGAAGACTAAAGCACCATGTACATGAGGCTAGTAGTTATTTGGTTCCATTAGAAGAAGTGGAGGCGATGAACAATTAACAGTGCAACTGACCAAGACCCAAGGTTGTCATTAGCTGATGACTGGAGGCGTTGCTGTCGTTGTTCATGACTGAAAAAGAGAGATGCAGCTTCAATGGGACGTGGACAAGTAGTGTTCCCACAGAAGACTATGTAGACATTCTCTTTCCATTTGATGCTCAACACTTGTTCAGGGAGATCTGAGTCTAGCTACTTCACCTTTGATGCTCTCAACTTCATTTTGACACTGTGCCTCTCTCTGACCCTTTTCTTTATTATCCATCCTTTTCCATCAAGTGTAGTAAACCTCAGATGGGGGAACCTATTTTTCCTCCCGGTACATGCATGATAAATGTATGAACATGTAATCTATATGAGGAACTCGCCCTTCGAGGGGTGTGACATATGATCGCAACTCTTGTATGATGAAACAAGAATCTTGATTCTTGTACAAACTCTACAATGAAAATTTTCTGAGCGACGGTCATTTTGTCACCCACAAGTCTTGAATTCAAGATGCTTCAAGAAGGGCTTGCTCAGATGCAAAACAATGTATACGGAGCATACATCCTAAAGGCAGGTTCTAATCTTTTTAAGTGAGACAAAAGGTAGGTTTACTACTTGGTCTCTAAAAAGGGTCTCTTGTTGTCCCAGTGATCACCCTCTTGAAGGCAATATAGGGGCCCAGTAGGTAATGAGATGGCACATGTACCAACTGTTACTAGTCTAAGCACTCAACGAAGAGTTGGGGTTTACACAAACTTAAACCTTGACTAAAAGTCATAAGGTAAGCTGCTAGTCCCCCTCCTAACCTGAAGCTTGTATGTGCTTTAAAAAATTAAAATATGTGATGCATGAAACAATTCTAAAAATACATGGATAAAACAAAAATAAAACAAGACAAAAATGCAAAAAACTTAAACACATCAAATACACAAAGCTTAGTCCAATATTGTCAGAAACAATACCTTCCCTAGTGGAGTCACCATTCTGTCGCACGTCAAAAAATCCGCGCGGCATCGGCTGGCGATCTTTTCGTTGTTCGTTTTGCTCGAATTGGTTCGTTGGAGTCGCCACCTAGTAATTTATTGAGGGCTACTAGGAAACCTGATATACTGGTCTTGTCAGAGATTCACGGGTAAGGGACTGGTTGTGGTTAGGGAAGGATTAGCACCCCTAACACACCCTACCTGAGGTAAGCTGCTTCGTGGACTTGATGTGTTAAAGAAGTTTTAAAAAATTCTGTTCTTTCATCGAATTTTAGAAATACAACTTACGTGTAAGTTCATAATTCTTTATCCGTGAGCAAATCAAAATATTAAATTCTTCTTTATTCTTGCAATTTTATCATACAAAAAAAACATTCATAAACAAAATACAAATCACACATTTCCTTTTCACTATACTTTTTTTTTGTTCTTTTCCTTTTCTTTTGTTACATCATCACTACAAATTAAAAAATCAAAAAATTCAACACTAAACAAAAATTACATTGCATAATTTAAAAATTACAAAATAGTCCCTAAAACTCCAGAAATTACAGGGAAGCCCTTCTGCAAGTCGGAACAGTGGCGGCGCGTGGGTTCACGCGCCGCCGCGGGCACAACCTGAGAGATGGACGGATCTGAGTCGTTTTCTCCTCCTCTCCCCTTCTGCACCGGCGGTGGGAAGTAACGCCACCTGCAAAGCCAAGAAAAACGCAAGCAAAGTTTCGGTTCTTCCTCCCCCTTTTTAGATCTCCTCTCCTTCTGTTTTCTCTCTTTCTCCCGGTCTGATTTTTTTCTGTCTTCTCTCTTCCTCAGGTGGCAGATCAGGCGACTGTGTCTCGGTGGCGGCGGTCGTGGCGGTGGACGGATCTGCCAGTGCTTGAGGGTCTCGGCCTGGAGGAGAAGGAAGTGTTTCCTGGGCGCAGGGAGCTGCTGCGGGTCTGTGGGCACAGCCGTGTGCTGGCTGCTGTTGGAGGCCGGTTCTGTGGAGCTGCTTCTCCGTTGCTGTTGGTAGCCGGCCGAGGGAGTGTGGACGGCGCTGCTAGGTCTGTGGGGGTTTCTCTCCAATTGGCTTTCCCAAGGCGGCGGCTGGAGAGGCTGTCAGCGGACGATGGAGAGAGTGGAACCGGCTGGGAGAAGGGGAGAGGAAGATGGGGCTACGGTGGAGGCTGATTTGTGAGGGGAGGCTGGTCTGGCTTGCCTTGGCAGAGAGCAAGGGAGGAGCAGATGGTCTGTGGGGGCTGAGAGAGGTGGCGGTTTGGTTTCCCAAGGAAGGGGGAGGCTGGCCGGTTCTGATTTGTAGTTGGTGAGGGGTGTGAGCTGCTGAAGGGGAAGGAGCTGTGAGGAGAAGATAAAAAACCAAAGGGGGGTGGGGGCTGGCCAGACGGCAGCTTGGAGAAGAGATAGATTTAGGGTTTTGTTTTTGTGTTGTCTCTCTCCTCAAATATCAAAATTGGCCCCCCCCTTTAAAAATTCAGTGTAGCATGGTATTTATAGGAAAAGTTTTGCTAGGTTTTCAAACTAGTCCCTCAACATTTCCTTTCCTTCTCTTTTCCTCTTTTTTTTGTAAATTTTGATTTTTCTTATTTTTTTTGTATTTTTGAAAGCGAGCAATATCAACGTCAACTCAACAAGGAAAATCAATGATCATAAAAATTACGCGTTAAAAGTTGAACGCGTTTCAAATACCTTTGAAAATTTAAATTCTTTTGAGATGACGTTGAAAATGCTAAAAACGATGCAAATATATCAAAAAATGCATTTTTTGGGTTTTCATTGTTTTTTTGCTATTTTTGGTTTTTTTTCTAAAAAATTATCAAAAGATGGGTCAAAAATTGGGTAGCAACAGTTATGAATTATGTGTGTTAATGGGAAAGAAATGAGCATGCGAAATGTGAGGCATGTACCATGAATGATGTGTTGTTAAGGTTCTACATGATTATGATATGATTGAGAAATGAGTATAACTATACAGGATGATTGTCGATAACTTGGGATCTCCAGGTATAAGAAACTCTGCCGAAATTTCAGTGGAAATTTCAGCAAGTCTCGGATAAGTTCGGTGGATGAAAAAAAAAATACCCATTTTTTTTAAAAGTTAAGGCTCAAAGTTCTTTAATGAATGTACTAAATTACAGGGTGTTAGAATATGTGTTTAATTATTTCCATTAATTTTAATTGTTATTTGCATAAATGTTAGGTTATATATAAAATTTTTGAATGGGGTCAATTGGTTGTGGCTATTGTCAATATTTGCAGGTTTGAAAACTTTGGGTAGTCTCTAGTATAGGGGAAGTGCTGCCAAATTATTTTTTTAATAATCGAATTTAATTATATAATTATTCGTATAAAATTATGTAAATGTGTAGAACGAAATCAACAGCTTGTCGCTCACATATGATTGCAGCTAGTTCTTCTAGTAGTGAGGATGACATATCCTTAAGTGCCAATCAAGAAGAGGCACCTACGGTGACTCGCGATGCTGCCTTTTCTAGCGCGGTTTCACAGCGTAGAGGCGGTGTACCTTCACAGCGGAATCAATTCACCCGCAAGTACGAGACACATTGGAAAGACGACCTTTCAATGTAGGTTTGTTTCGGTTTAGTTTTTTTTTTAATTATAACATAATTTATGAACAACAAATCAATATTTCATTAATTTAATTTATTTTCAGGTTCACAAACATTGAGGCCACCCGAGTAATATCATCGGCGTTTAAATCGTCAATGGAGATTCTATTATTTCAATGGAGTCAAGTTTCCAAACATCCTGAATGGAGACCTTATATCGATGCATGGTTTGACAAATTTGAGGTTAGTGTTAATTTCTAATTTCCAACTTATTTTTAAAAAATTGTTATTATAATTTTAAATAAATTATTTATACACAACACAAATTCGAGTGGGACAGCGCCCTTGACAATATTGTGAGTAGGGTGTGGGAAAATCACACGACAACTAGGTAACATCGAAAACAATACGATAATGTTTTTTTTAAAAAAATTATGTTTTAAAATCTAATTTGTCACTATGGAAGTAGGTTGCGTGATTTTTGGTATGAAGCATAAAAAAAGCCAAAAAAAACACGAGAGATAACTGTCTCCAAGGCCGAAAAGACGTGGTGGTTTGGAGGGATTTCAAACCGCTATACATCCCAGGAGATATATGGCAGCAATATATTGAGCACGTGACGTCTGAGCGGTTCACACGACCCTCATAGTCTGGTGCTATCAAATTCATGTTTCGGTGACAATGCACACCGGCGGCTCCATTCTATTTGCTGCACATGCGAAACGAATGGTAAGATTAATTTAAATGAAATATATCGTTAATTAATTTGTTGTTACTTAATTAAATTTTTTTTCTTACAGGCTACATCTCTTGAACGTGAGCCGAGCCCAATGGAGCTGTTTGTAAAGACGCACATGCGGAGTGAAGACCACCAAAAAAGAGTGCAACAATTCGTAGACAACCGCGCTCAACACTTTGTGGTATGTTCGTTCAACCATTTTATTTCATAAGTTATTATTTTTATTGAATTGAATATGATGATTTCTTTTTTCATTTTCAGGAGACCTATAATAGCCGGTTGAGAGAGAGATATGAGGACGATCCTTCGACCCATCCGGATTACGATCCGGATTTGTGGATGGAGGTAGGATAATCCAGTGGACCTGATAAAAATCAGGTGTACGGGCTCTCCAACACTACGACCAATAACTTGCGGGCGACCCGTAGTGTCTCAACCGTTGAGAGCTCCCAATCAGTATCAAGCACTCAATCTGAGGAGATCGTGGCCTTGAAACAACACACGGCTCATCTCACCGAAAAATACGAGCAACTCTCGGTGAATTATGAACAACTCCGCCAAATGGTCATGAACATTACATCACAGAGTCGTGATACATGTGCGCCTCCTTTTTGGCTATATGGTCTCAGGAACAACCAGTCTCCTCCTGCTCCTCCAGCTCTGCCATTGTTATAGTTTAATATCTTTTTGGAAACACATTAAATTTGTAATGAATATTATTTAACTTTATTTTTTTATTTTTGATGTTTAATAAAATTTTATTTGCGTAATTGGTTTTTTACTATTAATTTATATAATTCTAAATTATTTATTCTAAAAAAGTTTTTTTAAAAAAAATTAAAAAACCCCATTGACGGATTTACAGACGGAATGTCTCTGTCAGGATTTTACTGAGGGTTGAAAAATGTTTACTCAAAATGCCACAATCACCGACGCATTCACCGATGGATAACGTCCGTCGGCATTTTACCGAGAGTTTAAAAATATTCACTGGAATTGCCACAATCACCGACGTCTTCACAGACAGATAGAGTCTGTCGGTATTGTACCAAGAGTTGAAAAATATTTACTGGTTATGCCACTATCACCGACGGAATATATCTGTCGGTATATTTCTAGCGGGAATTTTTTTTTGGGGCGCATTTTCCATCTGTAAAACCATCGGTAATTTTTTTTTCAGACAGACTTGGCGATGGAATGTGGGATTACCGACGAAAGACATGCTGGCGAACACTTTCCGTCGGTGATTTAGTCGGTAAAAAATTTACCGACAAAGTCTGAATCTCACACCGATGGATTCAGTCCGTCGATAAAACTGTAAAATCTGGTAGTGAACCTGCCTCCTCCTCCAGCGCCGCCTCTATTTTAGATTTATTATATTTGAACATACAAATGTTTAAATTTGTAATACATGTTTGATTTTTATACTAATTTATTTTATTTTAATTATTTTTTTACTTCTATTCAATATATTTTTTTAAGAAAATATTTTTAAAATATTACTGACAGCACAACTCCATCTGTATATTCCAGAAAGTTAAAAAAGAATTACTACAAATGCTACTATTATATTTTTCTACTTATGTTCAATGTCCTAACACTCGCAAGTCCACCACGGGGTATTGTGTATTCTTGGGACCCAACCTCATTTCATGGAGTGCCAAGAAGCAGCCCACTGTTTTCCGTTCCAGTGCCAAAGCAGAATATCACGCTCTTGCCTATGCCTGTGCAGATACTCTGTGGATTCAAGGTCTCTTAACTGAACTTCGTTGTCCGCTTACCCGTCTGGTTTTGCTTAACTGTGACAACCTGTCTGCCACATACTTAGCCGTTAATCCTTTCTTCCATGCTCATACAAAACACATTACTATTGATTATCATTTTGTCCATGAATAGGTCGCCTCTGGCAATCACAAAGTTCAATTCGTTCATTCTCAAATTCAGCATGCAGATGTCTTCACAAAAGGGTTACCTGTTGACCGTTTTGAATGTCTTGTTTCCAAACTCGTCACCGGAAACTCGTTACCTATCCAGTGTCCAGTTTGTGGGGGAATGTTAGGCAGTTATCCTAATTATGACGAGTAACGGATGGTTTAAAACCAATGAATGTCAGCATATAATTGCTTGTAGCTGTTATGCTATTATTAGATTGTTGTAACTGATAGGTTTACGTTTATATTTTTTATGTATAAAGAGATTATAAGATCAGTTTTGATAACTAAGAAAACTATGTTTCTTCAGAATAACTCAAACGAGAGGTAGAGCACTATAACAGATTCAAGCCATACAAGTAGGTGAGGGCAGTAAAACTTCCCAAATGTCCAGGAATATTTCCTGACAAGCGATTTGCAGTAAGCGAGCTGCATAAGAGGTTAGTTAGTTGTGTTAAGAGGGAAGTTTTAAGCTCACTCTTACATAGAAAATAAGATAAACCAATAAAATAAGTTGACAAGCTTGCCAAGCTCAGGTGGGACAACACCAGAAACCTGATTTGATTCAAGGCTCCTATATTCATATATCAATCTATCATCGTAGTTATCGCTAAAAAAAACAAGGGTACTTCACTATCCCCTCCTTACAGATCATTATTAATTGGAATGATGATTTGTTTATATATATATATAATAATTTTAATTTTATCCTTCAACATTAAATTTACTTGAGATTGAACTTTATATTTTTAAAAAAATTTTATGGTGTTATTCTATTCTCATGACTCGGGTCATGGGTTTTGAAAATTAATTTGATTAAATCAATTTTTTTATCTTTTTTTAATTGAATATTTTTTAAGTTTGTCCTTCAACATTGGGTTAATTGAAATTGAATTTCATAACTTGTTTTATTTTTTATGAAGTTATCCTAACCTCATGATACAAGTTTGAAAGGTTAACTCAAGTTGACACAAGTTATTTTTTTCTTTTTTAATTTTATCATTCAGTATTGAATTTATTAGAAATTGAGATTCATAATTATTTTTTATTTGCTTTTAATAGGGTTATAATGGTTTTATGGCATGTCTTGGATTTTACTTTTCTTTTTTAATTGAATTTTTTTTTCAATTATATCCTTCAATATTGAAAATTAATCTTTATAATTTTTCTTGATTTATTTTCTCTAAGATTATCCTAGTCTCATGACCCAAGTTTGACACATTAAATCAAGTTGATTCAAGTTGTTTCTTTGTTCTTTTTTTATTAAAATTTATTTTCAATTTCATCATTCAACATTGGACTGATTAAGAATTGAGTTTTATTTTTTTCTTATATGTTTTTTTAGTTAAACTATGTTTTTATCAGACCAGATGACATCGAGTCAATCCCCACATGGTTAATTTTGTTTCCTTAAAAAACATGTTAGTAATATATGGGTATTTCTTTACATTCAAAATTTATTTTATTCGATTCACAGTGTAATGAGAGACAATAATCTAATAATAAACTATTGAATCAAGGTGCATCTTGCGTGAACTAAATTGGGTTGGATCTCATTCAATCTAGCTTAACAATTACAGCTAGATATTGCGTAAATTATTGTCCTTACATATTAAAAGGTTTAAAAGACGCGTACAAATAAACAATTCACCTCAAAACACAAAAAGAAAACAAAATTTTTTTAAAAAAAAATTAATAATAAATAAATAAAAAGAAAACATATATTTTTTAAAAAAATAAATAAATAATTTGAGCTTCTCTAACAATAAAAAAACACCTATATATTGTATAGTTAGAAAGGGTCACAAAAATTAGATATGACTAAGCCCAACGAGGACCCAAATAATTTTAACCTAGTTATCCAAATTCAAACAAAGATTACTAGGAAGTGAAGGGGAAACGTTCATGTGGCCCAAGTTCCTAGTTTGAAAATTAATAACTTTTAAGATTTTAAAAAAATAAAAAACACAATATAATAGGCTATTTTATTTTCTCCAATAAATAGAATAACAAAAATGGAAGTCGAATAAAACCACCCTTTTCTTGTTGTTTTTGTTTTAATTCTTTTATAATATTCAAATTCAATATCGATGAAATTAGAATAATAAATCCTCTTTTTCATTTTTATATTTCTTTGAACTCTGAAAAAAATCTTTTGATATTTCTAATTCAATTTTTTATGTTTCTAATTATCTAGGTATTCCTATTTTTTTATGATTTTAAAAAGTTTATATTGGAGATTAAATTTCAACAAAGTTTTTACTTCAAAAATAATTAGACTACATTTTTAATCTAGCCTAAAATGTGCCTATATTATAAATAAAATTCCAAAAATCCTCTGCATGAATATAAATTGTTTGACAAATTTAAAAACAATTCTAAGATTTGTAGAAATATATTGATTTGGTGGATCATTATCTTAGAGGGATAGTTTTTAGCTTTAAATATTTTCAAGTAAAATACTATTAGATTTACTTGGTTAACAAGTGAACATGATATATATTTTAAAATATTTGGTTTTTTTTTATGTAAATCAAAGTAATAATAGTCGTATGAATCTTCACCTCGTATTTTATCTGGTTTGTCCTAGTTGCAGGTTGTAAGATGTTGAAATTTAAAGATAAGGAGGCAGGCACATAGAGAGGCATTTGAGCCACATATTTATTGACTACAAGCTATGTTGAATGATTCACATCACTAGCGTCGGCTGCTAAAAAGCATTTTCATGGAAAAACTCTCAGATATTTAAACCCGACTTGTCAATTTATTGACTTGAAACTTGCTAAGAACATATTGAAAACGAGAGAGATTCCAATCAGAAAAGAGAGAAAGAAAAAGGATTTATCCTTTGTACATTGTTTCAGGCATTAATAGAAGAGACCCACATTGCTTGAAGTTCATTCCATACCGCTGCAAAATGCACGCTAAGAACTCCATCATCAATTGTTCTGACCTCTGGTTATAAAGGGCACTAAGAACACGAAGGTTTTTTTTTTTTAACTTTCAATGCTGTAAAGTGCACTAAGAACTTCATCATCAATTGTTCACTAATTGCAAGTAGAATTTTCTGCTCTTCTTTTTTCTTTTTTCTTTTTTGCGAACACTGATTGATGTACTGAAAACGAGAGAGATTCCGATCAGAAAAGAAAGAAAGAAACAATATTTATCTAGCTATATGACCCGCGCTCCGCCATGTGTCAAATATTTTTATTTTTTACAAAAACTTATTGATGTAGATTTTTTCAACATATTTTGATAGTTCAAAAAATATATTTTCATGACAACCATAGTTATCAAACCCGACTTGGAGGTTGACCCGGCCAAGAGATCGGGTCCTAGGTTACACGGGTTGACTCGGGTTAAACCAGGAAAATTGTAAAAAAAATATTTAAGGTTTCAATATTTTATGTGAAAAAATTAAGAAATAATCCATGTGGATATAGGCTATACATGTTGTAAACAATTAAGTTTAAAAGATTACCTCAAAAGATTTTTTATTCCACATTGAAAAAACATAATTTTTTTCTTGTGAACATAGAGCATATACACTAAAGGGTTTCAAATTGCAGGCCATGTTGCCCGAGTTCCGAGTTGACCCGGTTGGTCGATCGGTTTTCTCCGGCCTAATTGCAGGCCCAGATTTCAAAATGAAACAGACCCTGCCAACGCTACTAGGTTCTGGTAGCAATAGGGCCTACCGCTGTTAGGTCCAGGTGGTAGCATGGGCAAACTTTAGTGGGTCCTTCTTGCAGCACTAGGCCCACCGTTGTTGGGGTCTTGCTGACAGCAATATCCAACAGCAATGGGTCCTGCTGCCAGCAAGGCCTACCATTGTTGGGTCCTGGTGGAACTAGGGCCCAACTTTAATAGGTCTTGCTCGCAGCTCTGGGCCCACCGCTCTTGGATCCTGCTATCAGCAATACCCAACAACATTGGGTCCTGTTGACAGATGGGCCCATCTCTGTTAGGTCCTAAAAGCAGGGCCCATATTTAATGGGTCCTGATTTTGCTGGGCCAACTGCTACTAGGGTCTTCTGGGCACCTAGACCCACCATTATTGGGTCTGGTGGCAGAGCTAAGCCCAATAAACTTGGATATTGGCACAAGGACCCAACAGCTACACTCATCAGGGCCCAACATTGTTGGGCAGCAAGGCCCAACATCATTGGATCATGCTTGACAGAAGGACCCAGCAGCGTTGGGTCCTACTGGGCAGTAAGACCCAATATCATTGGGTCATGTTTGGTAAAACGCCCTAGTAGTGGTGGCCCAAAATAATATTATATTATAGTATTTATGAATTTTTTTTAAATGGATTTTATTTTTAAAAAATTCTCTTATATAATACAAATATATAAAGTATATTATGTGAATAAAAAATTTATTTAGAGCTCCATCAACTTTAATATGATAATATAATTATAATTTTTCTGAATGCTTTTATTTTGAAAAAACATTCAAGAGAAAAAAAAAATCTTGATTTGAAGTAAAGAAAAAAATAATTTTTTTTTAATTTTTAGAAGCATTTTGGAAGGCAAAAACAAACATGCTTCAATAACAAAATTCAACCCAACCTCAAATGAAAAAAAATTCTCATCTATTTATTTTTTTTTTACCGTATGAAAAAGTTAAAAAAAAAATTAAAGTCTTAGGTCCTGCTGGGGGCAAGACCCAACTCTAATGGGTTCAGCAGGACCCAACGCTATTGGGTGCTGCTGCAACGACCCAACAACCCTTTCTGACTTACAAACATAAAAGACAACGCCCCCACAGTTGCTACAGTGTCGTCTACAATGTCAATACTCTATGTCTACAATGTCATCTATAGTGCAATGAATTTATGTCCACAGTAAATGCACGGTGTTTTTTTTTGCTATATATATACACACGCGCGCGCGCGCGCACATAAGTAACTTAAAGGAAAAGTAGAGCAACAATCAAAAGCCGTAAAAAGCAATTGTATAAGTCCATTGTATCTTGATCCACATTACATGTACACTAGAAATCCCACAGTGGAGAGGGCTGTGTTTGTGAGGAAGGGCTGATTCGGCAAGAAAGGGGCTGGAATTTTTGGGTATGATTCGGGTTAAATGCTGGACATAATTTATGCCTTGTGTCTTGTGTATTTCTTTCAGGCCCCCAAGCTTTATAGACAGGTCTATATTTATAATTCAATAGTATGTAGTCATATCAAATTCAAGAATCTCATACAAAAACAAGCTGATTCCTTCTTTAAATTTAAATTTTAATAAAAATATTCATAACATCCATCCCTATAAATCGGAAGTAATAATCACTGGCCAGGAGTGTCTGGGGCTCTGAATTCTCACAACCACGGAGATAGTTTTCATAGACCGTTTACAGATATAGAATTATAAATCCATAACCAAACCAAGATGGATGGTAAGCAACAAAACGTTGTCTAAATCTTGATCCTCAGTATCATCATTATATGATTACAAATGAAGCTCCAAGCATGTCTTTGGCTTTATTCAATTAAAGACGAGGTTTCAGTGAGATTTAAACTTATGGACTCGGGATTGATGGGGTAGAGATCATGGGCGGATGTAGAGGAATTTCCAATCCACGATTTATCAGATGGAGGAAAGAGGTCTTGTGTGCTGTTTAAACTCTGTTCTCTGACTTGCTGATAGTGGCCTTTGAGAAGTTTGGAGTGTAAATCATCACCATAAATGCTAGGATCTGAGACCATCTCCTGGATGCTGGTCTGTCCTTCAAGCATGCTCACCACTTCTGACATTGCAGGCCTTAGAGATGGAGATGCATTGGTGCATAAGAGAGCCGCTTTGATCATCCTCTCAGCCTCTTCCTTGTTGAATTCAGACTGCAGCTTTGGGTCCACTATCTCCATTAAATTTCCCTTTTTTTGCAATACATGGGCCTGTGACGACAATATCAAAGACAAATAAGAAGGAAGCTAAGATTTTTGACCAAACGTACCATGTTTTGCATTGAGAACTGATGCCTCATGCGTCATTAATTCAGGATAGCAACAGAAACAGACTGACGATGATTTACCCAGTCAAGAAGACAAACATTTTCGTTCTCTGGCCTGTAACTTGAGTTGCTCTTTCCACTGACAATTTCTAAGGCGACAACCCCAAAACTATAAACATCTGCTTTATCTGTTAGATAGCCCCATAGTGCATATTCTGGAGCCATATATCCTCTGAAATATATATATTTTTAAAAAATGCGGAATTAGTGCCCTTCAGTGACTTGAGGAGTATTACAATAAACTTCAGGAATTAAATTAGTCTCAAAACAACTTACATAGTTCCAGCAACTCGAGTGCTAATATGAGTGTTCTCCTCTTCATTGAGCTTAGCTAGTCCGAAGTCTGATATCTTGGCATTTAGATCTTTGTCCAGTAATACATTTGTACCTTTAATGTCCCTGTGAACAATCCTGATTGCTGATCCTTCATGGAGAAATGCTAAACCTCTGGCTATTCCGACACATATCTTATATCTTGTTGGCCAATCCAGCATCAGAGCACTTGTTTCGGAACCTGCTCCTAATAGGATTGTTGATAAGATCATTTCATGTTTGCTAGTTGATGCAGCGTTATAAAAAATATTTTTTACTGGAAATTTATCAACAAATGCTACTATGGTTACCAAAAAGTGCACGAGAGAGGGAGTTGTTTTCCATGTACTCGTACACCAGAAGCAACTGGTCTCCTTCAATACAGCATCCATAAAGCCTTACAAGATTGGGATGCTGTAAACAAGATATCATGCCTATTTCGTTCACAAATTCACGGTTTCCTTGCCTGGATTTTGGAGATAGCTGCTTAACAGCAATAATAGTACCGTCTGCTAATTCACCCTGCATTGGAAGTCAATCACGCATCTAAATTCTATAGTGTTTTTGGGGCGGATTCACCCATGCATGATTCCAATAATAAAATTGTGATAATATGAAAAATTCATTAGATGACAAACCTTGTATACGGATCCAAAACCACCCTCTCCAATCTTGTTTTCTGAATTGAAATTGTCTGTGGCCGCTTTTAGCTGCCTCAAGGTGAAGGAACCAGTTTTCAAATCTAGCCCTTTAAGCTCTGCACGTAGAAGTTGGTATGGGAGGATGACAGTCAGGAGACATATCGTGAAATAATAGAAATGCTTGAACATCATGTATCCATGCACTACGCGCATTCTTTAGTGTGATTCGCCATTATTTAGAAAATTAAGAGAAGACTCAGTGTGCGGAAATGACTGATTTTGCAATACCTCGTTCTCTTGTGTATTTGTCTCCATAGCAGAGCTTCCAATAAATGACACCCATTACCAAGAGAATAAGGAACGCTGCTGAAGTGACAACTCCGATCACAATAGGTTTCTTACTTGCTTCCTCAGGTTCTGATATTAAATAAAATTGCAAACGCAAAGAGGGCTAAACATCCCATCAAATGGATAATAAACATTAACTCTGTAAAGACACCGGACCACTATAGTACAGTTCAATTCTCACCTTCACAATAAGTTCTGTTACCTGAAAAACCACAGGTCACGGAAAGATTCTTAGATGGGATAATGAAGTGAGTGGAAGAAGCTTACAGTTATAGTGACAACAAAAATCAGGCTAATCACTTATGCAGATTGGTTTATAAGAAAAATTTAATCTTGTTTCACATTCTCTCAGCTCTTTCCTACAGATGCAGTCCAAGTCTCGGGGATGCTCAACTAATATTTAGTACAAGATACGATATCTTAACATCAGTTAGGGGAGGAAAAAAAACCCAGAAAGCTCAGAAAATTGAAATAGAAATGAATTTAATGGTGTCCTTCTATTGTATAACTTAAACTCCTTGAAGTCTGTAAGTTTCAAATGAGAGGCAGAAAAAGAACATGTAACATACCTGAACATACGGATATAGCAGAAATTAGAGGACCATAATTTCCTCTTGTTGGAATGCTAGTAGTGCCTTTTCCAGCCCAGTATAATCGGATCTCCAGGGTACGGTCTGTCACAGTGGTGTTGAATGCTCTTGTGAAATTTCTGTTAGATCCTTTGGCTTCCTCTGTAAAGTTAAAATCCTTTCGCACTTGTATTCCCTAGAACAAAGTTTCCTACTCAAAAGGGTTCCTTAGAAAAAAAAAAAAAAAAGACATCCACAATCTCTTCGGAAGGAAAAGATAATTAATTACCTGAATGTAAATATCAAAAACACGCCTTCCAACTTTGTTGTACAGTTTTTCATCTGTGAATTGTATCTCAGCAAAGTGGAGTCTGACAGAGTAATCCCCATTTTCTAGACAATATCCATAATAAGTGAGAGAGATGGCAGCTCTGCGTGCTGTTGTATACAATCCAAAGTCAACCAGAGAAATATTAGAATTTGATGGAAGCGTATATCTGTCATGATTGAAGTTTTTATCATCCATGAAATCTCCTGTGCTGCTGAATCCCCAGTTTGATTCTGATTTGTAATAACTCCTTGCAGCAGCATTACTTTCACTATCTTGATCACCTTCATACCAGATTCTCTCATTCTTTACATCTTTTCCACCACAGTTTATATGGAATGAACGATAATCTGCAGCACATGAAACTAGTATACCATTAGACATGTTTCAATTTTCCTTTTTGTCATACTTATAGAAGCATATCAACGGGGAATGAGTTTACTTTACTAAAAGCTTCAAAACTATGATTAGTCACTGGTCAACACTTTATCAAGTGGCTTGCCACTGTTAGATCAGTTCAACTCAATGAATGACCTTCTGTCAACACGTTTTGATGTATAAATTTTCCAACAAAGTGACCATGAATTGACCTTATTAGTTTTTCGAGATAGAATCTAATTAAAAAGCTAACAATCATCAATGTCATTCAAACATTGAAGTACACAAATAAATTTAATGGCACACTCGGATTTTAATTATGAAGTGCACAAGTACTTATTATGAAAAAAAAAACATACATTTTGGGCACCGAGATATCTCTGAGCATGGAAGAAGATCGCTTCTGTATATCATGGAAATTATAGTATGTTAGAATAATAAATGGTTTTGTAGATTGAATTCTAAGAATCTGAAAACATGCTTAAAAAATTGTATCTCTCAAGGAAAATATTCAAGATGTGTTTGCTCTTTTAAAAAATGATAAGCATTATACTCTGAGCATAAATTAATTCTGGATATTTATCTATTCTGCTTAGGTAGGATTTAAAGATGTAGTATAGTTTATTATTTAGTTACAATATCACATACAGCAGAATCTCTATTGCTAAATTTCTTCTCCAGAAATATAAATACGAAAAATTAACATTGCAGTCCACAGAGTATAAAAGAAGAGCCTTACAAGTTATTATAGCTGGACGAGCTTCGAAACCAGTTTATATTATTCCTGATTTATAAACTCAAATCATTCAGTTTCAAAATCACCAAGAATATCCCAACTCAAAAATTTATGAACATCCTTACCCGTTACTGCCGCTGCATCTTGGTGACCGTGAAAAGTTATTGTACGAAACATCACTGGAAAAGATCAAGAAAATCATAAATCTAAATACATACTTCCACAAGGTTAACAAATAAAGAAAATATATAAACTTCATATAATGGTTTTTCTTTTATTGATGGTGATGGCTTGGATGACTAAGATTTAATTGTTTTAAAGGGAAATGGTTTATTAATTTTATTTAGAATTGATCTGCTAGTATTTAAAAAGCTGCTACTATATATATTTCTCTTCTTTTTTTCGGATTGTTTAGCCAACAACTAGCTGCTTTTGGTTGTGTTAGCTATATTTTGTTTTTTTTTTCTCCATGCATGTTGATGTTAAAGCTCAAAATCGAATTTTGGTGATGATTGTCAAACGATTGAAATTTCTTAGTTTCAATCCCATACTAGAAAATTATCAAACAACAATATAATTATTGACGGAATATTTTTTGGTTGGTAATATTCAATGAAAAAAGTAACGAAAACTATCCATCGGACATATCGACTTAATTTGCAACAAAATATATTTTGTCGATAATTACCGATGGAATTTTCAATAAAATAAAATAATTAAAAAATCAAACAATATTTTGTTAGTAACTCCACCGGTAATATGACACGTCATATTATTTGCTGATGGATTTAGCAATGAAAATATTACATTGCTAGTATTCGTTGGTGATTTCATCGACAAATTTAAATGTGTTAAAATTGACAACAACCTCACCTCTCTCACCTCACTTAAATTTTATTGAGGATTATTCACTTTAAGTAAGCAAATTTATCCCTTTTTATTTGAACTTAATTTTAAGATGTTGATTTTTTTCATATTTTTTTATAGTATATGTATTTTGTTTGGGTGTGTACTTGTTTTATAATTTTTTTTCTCATACAAATTTGTTATATAGATTTATGATTTGTACATGGTAGGATTTGTTTTAGATTTTATAAAATTATATTTGTTTGTAAATTGATGAAACTTATATTGAATTTTTGACTTAGGTGTTTTGTGATGAAATAAATAATGGCTTATTTAACGAGTTTATTTTATATTTTATCAATTTTATTGCCGAGTTGAAATTTTTGGTAAATGTGTAGAAATTTGAATTTATGTAGATAATTGATTATGAATTAAGAGTTCTATTAAAATAGATTAAATAAGTTTGCACTAAATCAATATTTTTGCAAATTATTTAGTTAATACAGTTCATTAATACTTGTTGTCATCATTATTTTATATAGGTTTGATATAAGTAATGGATGGTCATTCATGGATGTATACAGATTTACCCTAATAGTAGTAGAGGATGGATTATTATAATGAGGTTTAGAGTTTTATTAATTACGTACTATCTAATCCGAGAAATATTAGTTGAGGGGATATTAGATGTCCATGCAAGAGGTGTAACAATAAAAAAAAATTCTCGATCCATATATTGTAACGATGCATCTTCTACAAAAAGAATTCATGTAGAAATACTTGTGTTGGTATGCATACTAAGAACCATATGTTCTTCACGATATAGTGGTAGAAAGGATGGTTGTGTCAACTTCTAGTTCTAACAATTTGCATGAAGTTGTAGATGACAATAGTAATCCTTATAGGAATATGGTTATGGATATGATTGGAATGAATCAAGGTCATGCCGATCATTGTTCAATCGTAGATAAAGAACTTAGTGCAAACACGACCAGATTTTTTTATTTTTATGAAAGATTCTAACGAACTATTATAGAATAGTTGCACAAATCACAGTAAATTATCAATTATTACACAGGTGTTCAACATCAAGTCAGATCATAGGTTAAGTGAGGCTATTTATGACAGAATTGTCAAATGAGTGAGAAGCATTTTACCTGATAGAAACAGGCTAAAAGAGAATTTCTATGCTGCTAAGTTCATGATGAAACCCCTCGGTTTAGGATACTAGAAAATTGACTTGTGTATAAATTTCTGCATGTTGTACTACCTTGAAAATACAGAGTTGACCAAGTACAGAACATGTCAACATTCTTGTTATGAACCCATGACTGGTAGGGGAAGGACTCTTGTCTCACATAAAAAAAACTTAGATACTTCCCAATCGTACCTAGACTATAGAGGTTATTCATGTCACTAAAGACAACAACATGACATGGCAACAATCACATAATGCGATGGATGAAGTGATGGTGCACCATTCCGATGGTGAAACCTGTAAACACATCAACAATGTTTTTCATTAATTTTTAGTGGAGATAAAGAACGTATGTCTTGGGTTATGTACAGACGGATTCAATCCATTTAGGTTATTTGTTGCTTCTTATTTTTATTGGTCGGTGATACTCATGGTTACAAGTTGCCACCAGGGATGTATATGAGGCCAGAGTTTATGTTTTTTTATCTATAGTTGTTGTAACCCAATTTTGGCCCATTGGCTTTTTAATTTAATTTTACAGGGTTTAAAATGTAAAATTAAAATATCAGAGATTTATTTCGATGAAAAGTGTGATTTGTCAACTTGCGTGAAAACTAGGGATTACAATATACTTTTGTCATTCTATCATTATCTTCAAGATAATCCATATCTTCAAGATAATGATAGTTATCCGCTTTTAAATTTTATTCTTAATCAAATTCAAACTTCAAAAAAGAGAATGAGTTTGATTGAAACTTTGTTTCTCACACACGAAGGGACTCTGGCACTATAAATACAGACCTCAGTGATGCAAAAGAGGGGGATGAGAGAGAAACCCTAAAAGAGAGAACCCCTAAAAGAAGAGACCCAGAGGAGGCCATTACCAGAAACCCTAAAAGAGAGAAACATAAAAAAAAAGGGCGGCGAACCCTATACTAGCCGCCGCCCCCCTTAACCCTTTTTTTTAGCCTAGTCTCCCTCGACTTCGCCTCCAGCAGCCGCACACCTAGGTAAGTTCCCTTCCTTCCTTGCTAAAATAATTAACTGGTTACTGTTGCATGCATGCGTGAACCTTTCACGCATGGCTGGGCTAGATCCAGCCCAAAGAGAAAAAAAAAGAGTGGGCCGGGTCTGGGCTTTAGGCCTAACCGATCCAAATTGTGTTTGCTAAGGGTGTGCTTGGCAAAACACACCCTTATGCCTTGGCCATAATTTTTATGCCCATTCTAATTTGATATTTGACCAAACGAACCTCTTTTTGATATAAGAAAATTCCAAAAACATTTGGCGGTCTTCGCTGATTTATTTGTGGGCCCCTCACACTTTATTTTTTTTTTCTTTGTGCTTATATTTTTTTAGCTATGTGCTCAATCTGTGGACTATTACTGTTAAATGCAATTATGTCGTGCAATGTTTTTTTACTTCCATCTAAAAAGGGCAAATAATAATAAAGGATAAACAAGAAAAAATATGACATAGAAAATTTCTTCTTCAAATTTATTTTTTGCGAAAAATATTCACTGACGCTAGAGTTAGGAGTATCGTATTTTTTGGATTTGTGCGATATTTACCAATGCCAGAGTTGGAAATATTCGTAGGAATTGTTCACTGACACCTGAGTCAGGAACATGAAAGGAAGAATTAAAAAAGGGAAAAGGGAGAACAAATTCTTAGCAATTTTAGACAAAACCAGCAATGCAGCCTGCCTTAGGTAGGATGCTTAAGGGGTGACAGCATCTTTCCTTTTGCGTAACCAGTCCCGTACCATAGAATCTATGTTGATCAGTTAGGGTTCCTAGTGACTATAATACTAGGTGGCGACTCCTTAAACTAGACATTTTCCCCTAAAAGAACAAAATGTTAGATATATGTTCTTTTTTTTCAATCGAGTGTTAATTTTTAATCGGTCACCGCGATGTCCGGGTGTGACAAAAGTCATACTAGGTCCTAATAGTTCAGGTTAGAATATAGATGTTTATCTTCGATCGTTGATTGATAAGTTGAAGTAGTGGTCATTCAAGGCTTTGACTTATGATGTATCGAGGAAACAAAAAAATTTTATGAAGGCAGCTTTGATGTGGACTATCAATGAGTTTTCAACTTATGAAATGGTTTATAGATGGAGCATACATGAAAAACTAGCATGTTCATTCTGTATGGAAAATAACAAGGCATTCACGTTAACAAACAGCGGTAAAATGTCTTTTTTTTAATGTCATTGGTAGTTCTTGCTAACGGATCACAAGTTTAGAAAGAATAGAAAGGACTTCTTATTAGCAGAGTTAAAGGGATGTTGCATCATCGCTTCTTTTAGGTGAATAATTATATAACGTGGTGTCAGAGTACAGTGACAATAAGTTTGATTTTCAATCGGGTAAGTAGAAGTTTTCTGGTTTTGGTTTGACCCATAATTAGGTAAAGTGAAATATTTTTTGGGAGCTTTCTTCCAATATTCTCTGTCATAACCTTGATGTCATGCATATAGAAAAGAACGTGTTTGAGAACATTTTCAATACGGTTATGGACATGAAGGGGAAGACAAAGGACATCATGAAGAAAATAAGGGATATATATTTTTTTTTTTGTTATCGTAAAAATATAAAGTTGATATATGTTGGGTCATGGGTTGCAAAGCCCAAAACCGGCTTCGTCTTGTACAAGAATGTATAGTTACTTGTCTGCTAATGACTTAAAAGTCTATGTTTTCTCAATGGACATGCCTCGAGCATACCAATCTTGGTGAATTTGGAGGATTGCAGATTTTATGGAATGAAAAGTCATGACCGTCATGTGTTTATACAAACACTCATTCCATTAGCTTACTAGATTTATTGTCAAATAGGATATGAAATGCACTCATGAAGACCAATTACTTTTTTAGAGATATATGCTTCAACAAGTTGCAGACACAATACATGGAGCGGCTTGAAATGAATATCGTCCATATAATATGCAAACTTGAGATGATATTCCCTCCATCATTTTTCAACTGGATAGAGCATCTACTCTTACATTTATCGTTTGAGGCAAAAGTCGAAGGCCTAGTCCAATATAGATGGATGTATCTATTCGAGATATTAAGGTTTACACATATATCGTAATTAAAATTTTATTGTCTTTCTTTGCATATTTCAAAACATTCATTTAATATCATGCAGGTACTTGTTCAACCTTAAGAGAAAAGTAGAAAGCAAGGCACATGTTAAGGTTTTGATATGCGAGACCTATATTCTTAAAGATATCTTAACATTTATCTTATACTATTTTTAGCCTCAATTGAGAACAAGAATCAAACTCATTCCAAGAAATGACAATGATGGAGAAGTGCCTTCGAGTGAGAACTTGTCAATATTCTTTTATCATGGATGACCCATAGAAAAAAATATTGTGAGGGAAGATACTTGTCAGAAATAAAATTCAGACAAGCACATAATTATATGCTATTTAACTGTAATGAACTAAGATATTTTATTCAATAAGTATACTACTTATCATGTCATTATTTTCAAACAATCTATCTCTTATAATATCATAAATTAATACATTATTGAATTCCTCGCATGCAACAACATCAATATTTACTGGCTCAAAACTCATAACTGACTAAATCCTAAATCTTTCGATTATAAGATGAACAATTTTTCACATAGTTAAAAACACATGGAAGTACTGTTTAATTATTCTTATCTCTCAGGATAATTAATTTCATTACACATTTCTCATTAAATATCCATGGTTGTACTTCATTTACCAGGTTTATTAATTAGGAGGGAATGCTAGTGTTACTTTGTCTTTACTAAGTTCGGGTCTTGAAAGATAAGTGAAGTGCTACAACAAGAATTCCATCAATGCACATGTGTTTGATACTAAAGAATATAGGTAGGGTAGAAAGACATATAACAATGGGGTTTGTGTTAAGGGATTGACTTCTAATGAGTTTGAAATTGACTACTATGAGAAGTTGGAAGATATCATTGAATTGCAATATCATAGCGAGCATAATAAAGTATTTTATTCAAATACTATTGGTATGACACCACTAACAGAGGAATCATAGTAGATTCTCATCATGGTTTGGTCAAAATTAATTCAAATGCTAGACTCCGCAATGTCGATGATGTCTTTGTTTTTGCCAAGTAATGCTAGTAAGTTTATTACACATATACTTCGTCCTTTAAAAAGGATTGTTTAAGAGCTGATTGGTTATCCATAGTGAAAACCAAACCTAGGAATTGTGTCGAGGTTGTTCAGGATGGCAACGATGAATTAATTGTGGGAGATGATGTCTTTCAACTTAGTGAGTTAGTTTATCCAAATCAAGTTGCTCTGTCTAATGACTTAGAAACAAAATTCATATTTTTGCATCGCCGAGAATATTTTTATTGATGTTGAGACTAAGGAATCGAATGATGTTTTGAGTTCTAGCGAAAATACACAAGATGATGAAGATGATAGTGACGAAATCAACGTACAAGATTGTGATGGAGATAAGGACGGGTCAATTGACAAAGAATAAGAGAATTCTAATTAATTTGCACAACATGAATATGTAATGCCATGAAATATAATGTAATATTTATGGATGAAATTCACTTCAATATAATGACAATGATGTTAATTTATAATTGAATGACAATGAAATATTTATTTTATTATTGTGATGTGAAACGGTGTTATTGTGTTGTGTGTGCAACTGTGAATGTAACTATTTGAAGTAAGGAATATGATATAATTTAGCATCAGATACTGTTTTAAACCGATAAAAATACCGACAGACTATATATTACATATAGGTATACCAATAAAATGTATCTGTCGATATATTCTAGAGACCATAATAATTGTTTTCATTCACTTTGACATTGTTCACGGTATTCATTACATACGAGTATACCCACAAAATGTGTTTATCGGTATATTACAGAGATACTGGGAATTGTGCCCCTTTACCCTAGCACTATTCGTGGTGTTTATTACATACGGGTATATCGACAAAATGTGTCCGTCGGTATATTCTAAAGACTATGGGAAATGTTCACTTCTTAATGCGGTGATAATTAATGATCTTTTGACTGTTCATTTTTTCCCCGTGAAATCACTAACGGAATGAAAAGTTATTGATAATATGTGAAAGGCTTTTTGAATATTTTTGTTCAAGTTGAAAATTTTTCATTTGACTTTACAAACAAAATCACTTACGGAAATATAAAAAATATTAATATTTAATTGCTTATTGGTAATCCCATCGATAAAGACTAAAATAAAAGACCATAATCATGGCAGACGGCGCTTCATCTTTTTCTTTCTTCTTCTTTCTTCTTCTCTCACACACTTGTTTCTCTCTCTCGATCTTCTCCTCTCTCTCTCCTTCTCACCTGAAATCAAGCATTATCTTCTCTTCTCATCCTAAGGTATGTTGTTTCTTTTTTCATTTTTCTTCTTATTTTTCTTTTTTTAGGGTTTATTAACAATGTCTTTTCTTCGTTTTTCTTTCTTTTTAATTAAGAGCTAAAATAAAGCATGCCATTAAGGCAATAATTTTTCATTCCTTTTTATCCTTTTTTTGCAAATTTTTTTCATTATTTGTTTTTCAATTTTATGTTCCTAATAATTTTATGAATTAATAAATGACATGAATTTTAGTTGTTATTGAAATAAGTTTTGCATTCTTTGTTGAATTTTAATTGTTTTTTGTTTCAATGTTGTTGTTCAATTTCAATTAAATGTGTTGGTTTAATTTTAATTGTTATTTTGAATTTATTCCATTTAGAATAATTTTTTGTAAATTAAGGATTAAAAATATTATCACTTAGAAATAATTGTGTTAAATTTTAGTTTTTGTTGAAATAATTTTTGGATTATTTTGTTGAATTTTAGTTTTTAGTTTTTCACTTTTCTTGTTCAATTTCAATTAAATGTGTAGGATTAATTTTAATTATTATTTTGAATTTTTTTAAATTTAGAATAATTTATTGTAAACTTATGATTAAAAATATTATCATGTAGAAAATAAAAATTTTCTATGTAATTGAATTATACTAAATTGTTAGAAGAAATTGAATAAACTCAACTGGTTTGAGGCATATATTAAGTGTATTTATAAGTTTAAAAATTTTGGGTAGTCTCCTGTATAAGAGAGATGCTGCTAATTTTTTTAAAAAAAAAATAGGAATCGCTACTAGTTTTTCTAGAAGCGATGCTAACAACCATGAGTCATTAGGTGTCAACCAATAACAGGCACCTAAGGCACAAACATCAACTCACGACGCGGGCTCGTCGAGTGCGATGTAGTAATATCGAGGGGGGGTCCCTTCACAGCGGGATTCATTTACCCGCAAGTATGAAGCTCAATGGAAGGATGACATTTTAATGTAAGTTTGTTTTGCTTTCACAATGACATGTTTAATAATTTTTAAAAAAATAATATCATTTAATGAATACAATTTCAGGTTTACAAACATTCAGGTTGTAAGAACAATAACTTCGGTCATTAAATCATTGATGGAAATCCCATTGTTTCAATGAAGATAGGTTTTCAAACATCTTGAATGAAAACCTCAAGTCGATGCATGATTTTCAAGGTTCAAGGTTAGTATTAACTTAAATATTTTTTAATGTTAATTTGGACCGTTTATTAAAATGACTGAAATTTTTCTTTTATAAATTTTTACTTTAAGAGAAAATCTGAATGGGAGAGAGCTGATAATAATTTTATGAGGAAGGTTTAGGATAATTACACTGCAATTAGGTAAGATCGAATTCAAGATAATGTTTTTACTCCAACTATTAAAATTTTATTTTTCATTTACTAACAGATAATTAATTTATATCATATAGGTTACATGATTTTTGGTATGAGACTAAAAAATAAGCCAAAAAATATGTGAAAGAAAGAGAGCTTCTAGGTTGAAATGACGTAACAGTTTAGAAGGATTTTAGATCGTCGTACATCTCAAAGGCTATATGGGCATAATATATTTAGCACGTGACGTCCACGCATTTCACTCGATAATAGGAACTTTTTAACTAAATCCAGTTTTTTTATTAGTTTTTTTTATAGATATATTGAATTGACAACATTTTTTATTGCAGGCAACAGTTTTTGTACTCGAGCCAAGCCCGATAAAAGTTTTTGTTGAAACGCATGTGCAAAGCGATGACCTTCAAAAAAAGGTTGTAGTAGTGATAGCCGAGCTCAACACTTTATGGTATGTTGGTTTTTAATTATTTTTTTCTTAAGTTATTATGTCCTTGAATTTGATCAATTTATTCTTTTCTTCCAAGGATACATATAATAGCCAGTTGAATGAGAGATACAGGGATGAGCTTTCAAACCATCCGGATATCGATCTAGATTTATGGTTGGAGGGAGGATTGTTCGGTGGAACTAATAGAAATCGAGTGTATGGACTCTCTAACACTATGACCGAAAACTTGTGGATGACCCATAGTGCTTCAGTCATTGGATGCTCGCAATCAATTCCAACCAGTCAAACTCTGGAGTTCGCAGCAATGTTAGACCCAACGGGTACAAGATCGGGACAACCCATCTTAATGATAAATATGAACGACTCATTGTTGTTTATGAAGAACTTCATCAATTGGTAGTGGAGATGAGATCATAGATGGGTGGTTCATGTGCACCCCCTAATTGGCTCTACAGTCCCGGCAACAACTTGCCTCCTCCTCCTGCTCCTTCAGTGCCGCCTCTATTTTAGATTTATTGTATTCGAACATACAAATGTTTAAATTTGTAATACATATATGATTTTTATACTAATTTATTAATTTTAATTATTTTTCTACTTTTGTTCAATATATTTGTTTTAAAAAATACTTTTAAAATATTACTAACGACACAATTTCATCGGTATATTCCAGAAAGTTGAAAAAGAATTACTGCAAATGCTACTATTATATTTTTGTACTTATGTTCAATATATTTTTTAAAAATATTATTGACAGGGTCATCGACAAAACAACTTCATCATTATATTTATTACCAACAGACTCACCAATAATCCATAAATTACTGACGAGAGTTTTTCCGAATGATCATTTCCATCCGTGTGTCTGTCGATAACATACGTACCGACAGACTGCTAGTGTAAATACCGACAGAAATGTTTGTCGGTAAACCTGTTAAATTTGGTAGTGTTTCAAGTTAAAAAAAAATATAATTTATCTACAAGTTGTTGTTCTTAGTCTATCTAGTCATTAACCTCCTGTGAGTATGAAATATTAGCATAAAACGAAGTATTATTTAGGAAGTGGGAAAGCGGTTATAATTTAAAGTGATTTTCGCTCACAAATATATTAAAATAATATTTTTTTATTTAAAAAAATATTTTTAACATTGACACATCAAAATAATCTATAAATATATAAAAAACTTAAACAAAAAAAATATTTTTAAATTTTGTAAAAAATACGGTATCAACCGCCATTCAAACACCCTCGGTGTGAAGGCATGGAAACACACAGGTCAAAGATAATAGGAAACTGGGAAACTGGGAATGAACTTGTTCATGAATGCGGTGCTGTCAGTGGTGAGACTGCAGTGCAGGGAAGACGATAAAAGGAAGCGGTTTTTTTAAATCAAAATTAATTACATGCAGCTTGAACTCTCGAACTCTCAGGTTATATTATTGTGTTTCAGCGCAGAGAGGTCAAATCTCATATTTGTATATTCTGTTTTTTTTTTGGGGTTTTTTTAATTGGTTGTCTTCAGTTTTCCTTTATAAGAAATTGGAAATGTCAATCAAGAAGAAAAGTTCATCTGAGTTGAACTACATATGTTTCCTTTTTGTGAAAAAGAGAACTTGAAATCATATGGACTACATCTTTCAATCAAGGTCATGCAGTTCACAAACTTACAGGCATTAGTCATGGATCTTCAAGGAAAGAAGGCAAAGCATATCAATATTCAAATAAGTAAATCCAATGATGGGTGTAATTTAGGAACCTACAGATTTTGGCTGTTTTGGAGGAATGAGTCTTGCACTGTTCCAGTCAGCTTGTTGCCACTCAAAAACCTGGTAAGAACCACACTCAAACTTTCAGCATAATTTATTGCGCCATCGTTGATAAGATTTCAATAACCAAATTCCAAATTATCAGACTTTAACATTGCTCACGTAAACTGTCGTTGTATTGTATTAGGAGGAATCTCCCCAACCAACTTGTTAAAAGTTAAGTCGCTGCAAGAAATTACAGCAAACGAAATTTTAGGCTTCAGTCTCTGAAGAAGATTTTACATCTTTGTAAATATAATGGCAATAAACAGGTGAAAATATAAATATATATGTATATGTCTCATAATTAAAGGTTATTAAATTCTTTGAAGTAATCCTCTATTTATATTCTTCCTTGGAGAGTTGCAGTTGCTTGAAATCACTACCTTCTCATAGGAGCTCATCGGTTGTGAAAATAAGTCAATGTTATGTTAGAAGCTAGTTGTGATTCTTCTACACACTCTAGTAGGACTTTAGTTATTATATACCCAGGATTATATATTAATGTAGGATTTTTAACTTATCCTAACGACGTGATGATTCAGGCAGATCCCACGGACCAGCTGTACTTGGAGATCATAATGGAAAAATGTGGCAGAATTGAAATGTATAAAAAGAAATTCTATGTTGCTTAGCAGCAGATGTAAGGCGATGAGTGAGTTCACACTTACAGTGTTTTTTCCACTTTCCATGCGTCTTCTGGGATTGTTCCAGTTAAATTGATGTTCCTCAGAACCCTTGCAACAAGTTACAGGTTGGTTAAACAGTTCTGAACAGAACATATCCTCAACTTTACTGTGAAAAAAAAAGAAGTTATGAAGCAGTTCACATACAAGTTATCCCTTTTAATCGTCGCGTTAGGTAACTGAAACTCTGGTCCAGGCATATCAGTAATCCTCCTGCAGAACAGTATGAGACCTTGAATACAAGTTAAATGTTCAATTCCCTTCATTTATCTCTCTCTCTCTCTCCCTCCCTCTCTCTCACACACAAAGAGAATTCTTCAATAATTAATACAGCAGGAGGCATGCAGCACAATAAAGTGGTTTTACTCACAAATCAGACAACTTTTCCAAATGAAAAATTTTACGAGGTATGGGTCCTTGCAATCCAGTCGCGTACAATTCACTTCATTAGTCACGAAAAGAACAAAAAATCTCAATAAAGTGCATCATGTTGCATTAGAATGAATTAAGATTTGTGAAGATAAACATCTCACAGCCTTTGAAGTTGAGTCCAGTTCCCAATGAACTTGGGTACGGTGCCTTTAAGATTATTATCACTTACGCGACTGCACATTGAATATGTTAAATTATCAAAAAAAAAAAAAAAAAGAGTTTAAGGAAAATAAGTGAGGGCTTACAAATCCTTCAAGTTTTTTATCTGCGCAAGTTCCTCTGGCAAGGTCCCCACTAACTTATTGCCGGAGAGTATCCTGAAATTGTTGATTCACGGCATCAAAGCAAAGATTTCAACTAATGAAAACGAAATCTCTGGCAAGTCTTCACAATGGAGAATTTAGTTAAATGTCTTACAGAGTTTTTAAGTTGACAAGCTTGCCAAGCTCAGGTGGGACAACACCAGAAAACTGATTTGATTCAAGGCTCCTATATTTTATAATTGCATTTGATAAAGTGAAATAACCATTAGAGAACAAAGTAAACTAGCATTGCTGCCAATATTCGAATAACTCAAACTAGAGGTAGAGCACTATAACAGATACAAGCCATACAAGTAGGTGAGGGCAGAAAAATTTCCCAAATGTCCAGGAATATTTCCTGACAAGCGATTTGCAGTAAGCGAGCTGCATAAGAGGTTAGTTAGGAAGGAAGTTTTAAGCTCACTCTTACAGAGAAAATAAGATAAACCAAGAAGAGGGGTGGATTTATAAATGAGCTTACATGAAAAACAGATTTTTCATCGAAGCCCATTCCACCGGAATTGTGCCGTATAGATAGTTGCGAGTGAAATCTCTGTCATAGACAATGTTGTTGTATAAAAATTATTTTCCATCTTGAAAATTGCTCCAAAAATTAATATAAACGCTTGAAATTTTAATATAAACTGTGACAGACAATGGCAAACTCATAATCACATAACATCTGATGAGTATTAATTATCATCGAGGAATCTCTCAAGATTCATAATCATTTAAAGGATTCAGAGTTGAGGCCTCGAAGCAGAAACATGAGCCAAATATATGTCTTTAATTAAGGGTTCTTACATTTTTTGGACATAAGTAAGGTTGGCCAATTCCGGAGGAAGCCTGCCTGGAAGACTGTAATCTTTGAGCTGGCTTTATTGCAAGCAGGAGAGAGAGACATCATTGATCACAGTTTAGGAAAGCTAAGATATATATATAACAAAGAAAAACATAAAAATGTAAAGTAATTAAGAGGCTTACAATGAAGTAATGTGACAGTAATTATCATCAGTGATGCTGCAGTTACATTCGTTTGTGCCGTTCACTTCTGAGTTTGGTGGAGCAGGAGTCAGTACTGCCTTAACGACTCCTTCCTGTTGACAACGATCGTCGAACTTCAAGGATAGTTGGCCATCCTTGTTTACTGTCTTACCGATTTGTCTTAACGCTTCAACTGGTGGGGGTTTTTTAAAAACAAAATAATAATTCATGAGGAATGTGCACTATTCAAAAACATTCTCAAATAGTTGTTAGATTATTAATAATAATAGTAAATAGATTATGGGTTTTTCATATAGGTAAAGGCCATACACTCTATCGACCATTTGGATAAAGTTAACGCAATCTTATATCAATTTATCGTCATAGTTATCACTCAGCGCAGGATTTAATTTGGTTTAAAATTTGTATTGAATGTTTGGAGGTCAACTTTAAGATTATATTCCTTTCAGTTTTTTTTAATGAAATTGTTTGCAATTAAAAAAAAAACTGAAACGATATTATTTTAAATAAAAATTAAAAATAAAATATTATTTGTTAACTATTAGGTTAACTTAGATTTAACTATATTAGCTTTTAAATTAATTTTAAATAAAACACATTCTAAATTAAACTCTAGATTAATTGCGAGGTTATCTCTAAATAATATGTTCAAAAACTATATTGTGGGATTGGTGGATTATTACTATATGATGATAAGAATGTGTTATGTATAAATATTAATTTATTGTTATTTGTATCTTAATTGGTATGATCAAACGAAAGAAAGAAATCACGTGTTCAGATTCTACAGTGAGGATGTCATTTCTTGAAAAAGAATTAGATACAAAACAAAATCACAACTTTTTAGGTTGCTAAAACATTTAGATGCCTATAAATGAATCTAATTATATAAAGCAAAACACTCCATAGAAGCTATTTTGTCTTATATACGGCCAAAGAAATGTTTTACTGTTTTTCAAGCATTTGCAAAGTTTTGGTTAATGTCTCTTGAAGTTTAATGCAAGAAATACAACTAGTAAACTTTATTTATAAAAGTTATATATTCATATTATTTTATATAATAATAATAATTAACAAAAATTAAAAAAAAAACGAGGGTAATTCACTAACCCCTCCTCGCAAATCATTGTTAATTGGAATAATGATTTTTTTTCTTTTTTTATATATAATTTTAATTTTATCTTTCAACATTAGATTTATAAAATTGAATTTTATAAAGTTTTTTAATTTTTTTATGGAGTTATTCTATTCTTATAACCTGAATCATTGATTTTACATATTAATTTGATTAACTTGATTTTTTTGTCATTTTTTTAATTGAATATTTTTTTTTTTAGTTTCTCTATCAACATTGAGTTAATTGAAATTATATTTCATAATTTGTTTTATTTTTTTTATGAAGTTATCCTAATTCATGACACAAGTTTGTAAGGTTAACTTGAGTTGACTCAAGTTATTTATTTATTTATTAAATTTTATTCTCTAATATTGAATTTATTAGGAATTGAAATTCATAATTATTTTTCTATTTGCTTTCTATAAGGTTATCATGGTCTTATGACAGGTGCCTTGGATTTTATTTTTCTTTTTTTAATTGAATTTATTTTTTTTAATTACATCCTTTAATATTGAGAATTAATCTTTATAATTTTTTTCAATTTGCTTTTTATGAAGTTATTCGGTCTCCTAACCCAAGTACGATAGGTTAATCCACGTTGACTCAAGTTGTTTTTTGTTATTAAACTTTGTTTTTAATTTTATCCTTTAATATTTGGCTGATTAATCTCTTGAAATTTAATGCAAGAAATACATTTAGTAAACTTTATTTGTAAAAGTTATATATTCATATTATTTTATATAATAATAATTAACAAGAACTAAAAAAAATGAGGGTACTTCACTAAACCCTCCTCACAAATCAATTTTAATTGGAATAATGATTTGTTTTTTTTTTTAATAATTTTAATTTTATCTTTCAACAATAGATTTATTAGAGATTGAGTTTTATAAAAAAAAATTAATTTTTTTCTATGGGGTTATTCTATTCTCATGACCTGGATCATAGGTTTTGTAGATTAATTTAATTAACTTGATTTTTTTATCATTTTTTTAATTGAATATTTTTTTTTCAGTTTCTCGATCAACATTGAGTTAATTGAAATTAGATTTCATAAATTATTTTATTTTTTTATGAAGTTATTCTAACCTCGTGACACAAGTTTGAAAGGTTAACTCGAGTTGACTCAAGTTATTTTTTTAAACTTTTTATCCTCCAACATTGAATGTATTAGGAATTGAAATTCATAATTTGCTTTCTATAGGGTTATCATGACCTCATGACATGTGTCTTAGATTTTACTTTTTTTTTTAATTGAATGTTTTTTAATTACATCTTTCAATATTGAGAATTTATCTTTATAATTTTTCTTAATTTGCTTTATATGAGGTTATCAACTCTCATAACTCAAGTTTGATAGGTTAATCCAGGTTGATTCAAATTGTTTTTTTGTTCTTTTGTTATTAAATTTTGTTTTCAATTTCATCATTCAACATTGAGCTTATTAAGAATTCAGCTTCAATTTTTTTTTTATTTTTTTTTTATGGGGTTATCATGGTCTCATGACCTGGGACAGGGATTCGACAAGTTAACCCAAGTTGATCCAAGTTAATCTAATATGTTTTCTTCTCAATATTTACAAAAAAAAAATATCAACTTGAGTTTTTTGAATTAAACTATATTTTTACTAGACCGGATTATATTGAGTTAATCCCCACATCACAGTGTATGACAATAATCCGGTAATAAACTATTGAGTCAAGGTGCATATTGCCTTAACTAAATTGGGTTGGATCTCATTCAATCTAGCTTGATAATTACAGCTGGATATTGCCTAAATTATTATCCTTAGCTATTAAAAAGTTTAGAATATGCGTACAAATAAACAATTCACCTCAAAATACAAAAAGAAAACATAATCTTTTTTTTTAAAAAAAAAATAAATAAATAAATAGAAAACATATTTTTTTGAAAAAAATAAAAAATAAATAAATAATTTGAGTTTTTCTAACAATAAAAAACCTATATATTGTATAGTTAGAAAGGGTCATAAAAATTAGATATGATTAAGCTCAACAAGTGCCCAAATATTGTTAACCTAGTTATCCAAATTCAAACAAGGATGATACTAGGAAGCGAGGGGAAACTTTCATCTGCCCAATTGCCTAGTTTTCACCCTTTTTTTATATTAATTAGAGAATCAATCTAATATTTAATACAGCTCATGCGCACACTTGGATTGGATCAGATGAGTTGAACAGTTTAAAAGACTTGCTGTATAGAGTTCACTGATCTGATCTCAGTATATATTACTGTGAAAACAAAGAACAGTGCTTGGGCAATTAATTATTAAGTAGCAAGCAAGGTTGTTCTTACCTTCTCCTGGATGTAGCTGATCAGAAGCAAGCAAAGTAATAGAGCTCGAGAAACTGATCAATATCACCATAACTTGGCAAAGCTGAAACATCATTAACATCTTGTGCTGCAAAAGCTCGAATAAGTTTTTGTATTTGTCATGAGACAGGCAGGGACGGAGAGGTTAATTTGATTTATACTTACCAAATCTTAAAACGTCACATCCATTCCATGTGCGTACGCACTTGTATCCTGCATCATTTCTCTTTGGTGATATTTGAATTCAATTTTAACTTTTTACAATCATTATAAAGAGTTATTGGCTTCTCTCTGTCGTGTATTTTTTTTTTCAGATTAATTTTTTATTTAAATCTAATTTATTTAAAATTATAGTTTTATTTTATTTCAAAGAGAGATTAAATTTTAACAAAGTTTTTACTTTAAAAATAATTGAACTTCACTTTTAATCTGGTCTAAAATATATCTATGTTATAAATAAGATTTCAATAATTCCTTACATGAAAATAAATTGTTCTGATAGGTTTAAAAATGACTTTAAAATTTGTAGAGAAATATTGATTTGATGAATTTCTATCTCAAAAGCCTGGGCGGGATCGACAGAAGAGCAAAGAGAACGTGATCTAAAATTTCCACTCCTTCTAAAAAAAACCAAGTACGGCATTAGCAATGGAAGAGATAATTTTTTACTTTGAATATTTTTAAATAGAATATAATTAAATTTACTCTTGAAATACTCAATTTTTTATGTAAATCAAGAAGATAATAGTCGAATGAATCTTCACCTGGTATTTTCTATGGTTCTCCTAGTTAGTTGCAGGTTGCAAGATGTTGAAATTTAAAAGATAAGGAGGCAGGCGCATTTAGAGGCATTTGAGCCACAAATTTATTGACTGCAAGCTATCATGTTGAATGATTCACATCACTAGCGCCGTCGGCTGCTAAAAAGCATTTGCATGAGCTATTTATTGTACAGAAGTGATTACTCAGAGAGACGCACATTGCTTGAAGTCCATTCCATACTGCTGTAAAGTGTACTGAGAAATATATTCGTGCCCATTAATATATTTTTTATTTTTATTATTTTAAATTATTTTTTATGTTTTTTTAGATTTTCTTGATGTTGTTAAATTAAAAATAATTTTTAAAAAATAAAAAAAATATTAGTTTAATATATTTTTAATTTTTTTTAAAAAAAAACACTAAATACCCCTCGGTTTTAATGCTTCTGTTAGTCATCATTTGCTTTCAATATCACTGTGACAAACTCTCGTTATAACACAAAAATAGTCTAGTCTCGTGACACGTGGGTTTTGCATGTATTATAAATAATAATAATTAATAATAATAATTATAGTTGTCTACCTACCTACCAGTGAGTTGAGTTGTGCATGTATTATAAAAAATAGTCTCGTTATTTTTCAGAAAATACTTTGTGAAAGTAAAATGTTTTCACTTTGGCAAAACTGAAGAAGTCCATGTCGGAGGTTGAAGCATCAGAAACATGTTGAGTGGGACAGATTCTTAAATTGGTGAGAATGACCTTTAGCTACTTAGATTTCATTTCTATCTCTCCAAACCGACAAGGGTTGATTACAAGAATATTCCAGCTGGTAAATATCGCAACAGGTAATTAATTTCTCCACTTCTCTTTTCCTTGATCAGCCTGAATTATAGATAAAATCAACAACACTGTAATACCAAGTCCAATTAAGCCTATATGGTATCTTGTACGTTATACATATTTTTATAAATATCTAGGATGTTTATAAAATATTTATATTAAATATCTTATAATTATAAGATATTTATCTTAAAAAATAAATAAATAAATATATCTAGAGCATAAAAAGAGAGCCTAGAAGGTTGAGGCATAATTTTTTTGAAAATCAAAATAATAATTCTCATATAAATCTTCACCTCGTAATATCGAGGCATTTGAGCCACAAATTTAATGACTACAAGCTATTATGTTGAATGATTAATATCACTATAGCGTCGGCTGCTAAAAAGCATTTTCATGGGAAAAGTCTCAGATATTTGAACCCGACTTGTCAATTTATTGTACACTAAAAGAGACCCCCATTGCATGAAGTCCATTCCATACTGCTGTAAAGTGCCCTGAGAAATATATTCGTGCCCATTAATATATTTTTTTATTTTTTTTGTTTTAAATTATTTTTTTTATATTGTTTTGATGTTGTTAAATTAAAAATAATTGAGAACTTCATCATCAATTGTTCACTAATTGCAAGTACAATTTTCTGCTTTTTCTTTTTCTTTTTCTTTTTGCAAATACTGATTGATGTAGACATAGACCAATCTCTTTTCCACCTGGTCCTAAAGGACAACAAGCTATTTGGAGTTTATGATAGACTCAATTATATTGCAATTATTGGTGCATAATTGACAGTTTAACACTTGCAGCAGGTTTATTTTTATGTTTTGAATTGAATTTTGTTTTTTACTGGTAGAATTGAGTAATAAAATTATTGATGAATATTATTTCATCAGTAAATTAATTGGTAAATTTTTTATTAATAAAATAATAATTTTATGCTAATAAAAAATTATATCAATAAAATTATTAAATGTTGTAGTGATTGATTGCCAACTTAATTCTGTTAATTTACGTCAATTGATTAACATAAACTATAATTATGTAGAAAGCAATAAAGAAGAAAAAAAAGATAAAAATAATAGAGGATACTTGATATGGGTTTTTATTTTGTATAAACTGAATATCACGAGATAATTGTGTTTATATGTCTGTTAATAACAGACTAACAAACTTTTACTAATTAACTAACTATCTACTATATTAAGGTTGTGACAAATATCATAACATGAAGAAATATACTTTAACAAACTCCTCTCTATAATATATTGAACGTTCAAATTTGTTTCGAAAATCAAGATAATAATAGTAGTATGAATCTTTACCTCGTACTTTCTTGGGTTCTCCAGTTGATAATGTTAATTCCAACCATCCTCTACATCTTAATATATTTAATTCCAACCATCCTCTACATGAAAAAAATAAATAAATGTGATATTCAAAAAAACGACTCTAAAATTTAGATAATTCCAACCATCCTCTACAGGAAGATAATTAATAAATTTAAAAACGACTTTAAAATTTATAGAGTGATATTGATTTGGTTGATTATTATTTTAGATAGATAATTTTTTGTTTGAAACTTTTTTAAGTGAAATATTATTAGATTTATTTAGCTAATAAATATAATATCTTAATATATTTAATTTTTTATGTAAATTATGATAATAATAATAGTGGTATGAATCTTCACCTCGTGTTTTCTGTGGTTCTCCTACTTGCAAGTTGCAAGATGTTGAATGATTAGCATCTCACACATGTTGAGGGGGACAGATTCTTAAATTGGTGAGAATGACCTTTAGCTACTTAGATTTGATTTCTATCTCTCCAAACCGACAAGGGTTGATTACAAGAATATTCCAGCTGGTAAATATCGCAACAGGTCATTAATTAATTTCTCCACTTCTCTCTTCCTTGATCAGCCTAAATTATTGATAAAATCAACAACACTGTAATACTGTGTGCAGCTCGGCTCACTTAAAATCCCATTTGGGGATTTCCTTTTGCCAGATCTAAATTTTATCCATGGTTGAGTTAATCTGAGATTCTATCTAGTAATTTTCTTTAACCATAACTAAAATTTTATGTGTAGCTTAGCCAACCTGAAATCTCATCTAGCAATTCCCTTTTACCAAAGCTAAATTCTGTGTATGGTTGGGTTAACATGAGATCTCATCTGGCAACCTCCTTTAACCAGAACCAAAATTTTATGTACAGATCGGTCAACTTGAAATCTCATCTAGCGAGTTCCTTTAACCAAAGCTAAATTTTATGTTGCGGTTGGGTTAACTTAAGATCCTATCTAGCAATCTCCTTTAACCAGAACTATAATATGTCTTGTGTAGCTCGGATAACCTGAAATCTAATCTGACGACTCCCTTTAATCAAAGCTAAATCGATGTATGATTGGGTTAATTTGAGATCTCATATGGCGATCTCCTTTAACCAGAACCAAAGTTATGTGTGTGAGGCTAAAGTTCATGTTTTTATCTATAGTCATACCTGGTCCTAATAGTCCAGGCCAAAATATAGATGTTTTTATTCGATTGTTGATATGGTTTTTTTAAATAGTATAAATATAGTTTTTTTATATGCATTCCAATGGGGAAAAAAATCATTTTAACAACCCATTTGTATTTTAATATGTTTAATATTAATATTTTTTTTGTTTTTTTAGAAAAGTTATTGAAAAAAAAAGAATTTAAAAGAATTTATTTTAATTTTTTGACTCTTTTAATAGATAAATAGGAATGATTTTTCTTTTTTTAAAAAAAGTCATTTTGGCTCATGATTTGGTTTTCCCTGCAAAATCAATAAACAAGAACTGAAAAAATAGTTTTTATTTCTTTACAAAGAAAGTGAAGTAGATATGAAATTGCTTGCAAAATTGTGTGCTGCTGAGGTGTTTCGTTGCTTGTTATGATTGTTAATAAAAAAGACCTAATTAATTAAAATTTAATAATAAAGAGATGTTGGATATAATTAACCCGGTCGTGCCACTTACACTAGAAAAGCAGCAATGGGGACGTGACGAATACGGGACCTACACTAGGAAAGCAATGGGGACATGCACTAGAAAAGCAATGGGGACGTGAAGAATACGTACGGGACTTCCACTAGAAAAGCAGTGGGGACTTGAAGAATACGTACGGGACTTACACTAGAAAAGTAATGGGAAAGTGAAGATCATATTTTTACTACTTACTAACACCAAATATATATATATATACTAGTTATAATCCGCGTAATGACGGGGTCAATTTTTTTAATATATTTAATATTAATTTTTTTTTGTTTTTTTTAAAATTTATTGGAAAAAAGAATTTATTTTAATTTTTTGACTCTTTTAATAGATAAATAGGAATGATTTTTCTTTTTTTTTTTAAAAAGTCATTTTGGCTCATGATTTGGTTTTCCCTGCAAAATCAATAAAGAAGAAGTGAAAATATTCAGACTGTATCTATGTCCATGTGCAGGTTTTACGTGGTTGATAATGCCATAGCTAGTGAGTGAGTACCTTGCCCTTCTCTATAGTCTGCATCGTCCGGCCCCATGCAGCAGGACCAAGACGACTCCTTGTCATCTTTGATTCGGTGAGTTCATCAAGTCACAATATATCTATAACATGCTATATACTAGGAATAATTTTAAAATAATAACAAATGTTTTATAATAATAATCCAGCATAAATTTATTAGATATTAAAAAATATTATATTAAAAAAAAGATTTTTATTGCATCGAAATACCATAATTTCAATGTGACACATCGTCAGTTAAATTAAGAGATTCGAATGTTAATATAATATATAATAAAAGGACCTTATTATATATGTTCATAATAAAAAGACCTAATTAATTAAAATTTAATAATAAAGAGATGTTGGATATAATTAACCCGGTCGTTCCACTTACACTAGAAAAGCAATGGAGATGCTACTTCAAACAGGCTGGCTTGCGTTCATGGGCTTCAACTTCTTTCACCCTTTCATCCAAAGCTCCTTGTAATCAATTATTTACTAACACCAAATATATATAAAAGATAAGCTCCTGTCTTTTCTCTTGAATAATCTCTTCTTGATCGGTAGTTCACAATTTATGTATTTACAGGGAATTATTTTTAATAAATGTTCGACCAATGGAAACAGGTAGCTGTCTTTGGAGATCAAAAGAAAAGCAAGAAAAAACTTTTGTACGTGGGAAAAGTTAAAGACCTGAGGGATTCCAGTATCAACTAGTTTGACAATTCCTCACTGTAATATAATGAATTTCATTTTACTTGATAGATAATGTTATATTTACATGAAGATATTTTACAATTTAAATATTCAATTAGCATTAGAATTTTAATTTGTTAAAGTTATTAGTGTTCATAAATTAAAACTAAAACTTTTGTAATATTAGAATTGTAATATTATCCAAAAACATAAAGAGATCTACAACTAATTTAACAGTATTATAGTCATGTATTAAAATCTTGTTTTCAAAAATATTTATGATAGAAAACTCTCTCCCTCTTTTATTTGAAGTTACACCACTTTCATATTCGTAGAGGTGGAATTTATACATGTTCCTATATATATTCCATTCGCCCTTCAAGCATGCTCACTAGTTACTACCTCAGACATTGTAGGTCTAAGTGTAGGGGACGCATTTGTACACAAGTTTCTGCTTCTTCTATGTGAACTTCAGATCCTAACGTCTCTATAAAACTCCCACTTTGTTGCAAATGGCAGGCCTGCGATGAAGTAATTTAAAACTTCAGCACTAAGACTTGCAAGCAACAATATAAGTGCAACGTATTAAGCACAGGAAGAAGATTACCCAATCTAAGAGACAAACACAACTGCTGTTGCTTGGCATGTAGTTATTGTTGTTCTTCCCACTAATAATTTCCAAAGCAACAACCCCAAAACTGTAAGCATCTGCTTTGTCAGTCAAGTAACCCCATAGTGCATATTCTGGTGCCATATATCCTCTGCATGTCAAGATGAAGAACACTTGTAATTTAACATTGAAAAGTAAAACCAAAAATCGCAGCTTTTATTAATGCATGTGGTGACTAACATAGTTCCAGCAACTCGGGCGCTGATGTGGCTTTTCTCTTCTTCATCAAGCCTAGCCAATCCAAAATCAGATATTTTAGGATTCAGATTCCCATCAAGTAGCACATTTGTAGCTTTGATGTCTCTGTGAGCGATCTTAAGTTTTGATTCTTCATGGAGAAAAGCTAGACCTCTAGCTATCCCAATACAGATCTTAAGCCTTGTAGGCCAATCCAGATTAAGCTGATTGTTTTCATGACCTACAAATAATCCGATAAGAAAACACAGTGTTATCCATGTGATCATTTCAATTATACTATGCATTATAATATTTTAGGTGAATATTCTCATTTAAAATTGATGAACACTCACGAAACAGAGCACGTCCAAATGTCATTAGTGGCAGCTCTAATTTGCTTCAGAGAAAATGTTCCCTTTGGAAAATCAAGTCCTTTGACATCTGTTCAAGTAGGAGACAGGACATAAAGTGCCAACGAATTGTTTGTCTCTTGATATATTTACGAGTCAAAATCAGTTCTGGAGAAAAGTAGACCATGAAACTCCATTGAAAAGAGGCATTTTTCATTCTCCAACATAAGCATGTCTACCCTGAACTTTCCTCCTCCTCAGGAAAGCACCCTTACTAGATACGATGCCAATCAAACTCATAAAATTAATAATTGTGTGATCATCTTGAGGTGAAATATCACAGTCACTTGTATCTGAATAAAAGATAAGCCCATGAAACTTGATGCTTCTTTTGCCTTTCTTTTCCCTAAATGTCCATGCATAATTTTAGCAAAGAAATTGTCGCACGTATGCGGCGTCGCGGCGATTGTCCACCATCAAAAATTAAATATGTAAATCTATCTGACAAATATTGAGAGACAAGGAATTCTTGTCTCTTACCAATAAAATATGGCCTAGGAGTCGCCACCTAGTATTTTGGTTACTAGGAACCCTAACTGGTCTCAAAGACAGGGTACGAAGACTGATTGCGTAAAGGGAAGGTATTAGTACCCCAAATACGCCTTACCTAAGGTAAGCTGCGTTTATTTTATGGTCTGATAAATAAAAAAAATCTAAGCAAATTATTAAAAACTTTTTAATACTGAGAATACGTTTTACGTATAAATTCGTAATCCCTGGTATTAAAACCAAACAAAACAATTTTGATATTTTTTTGAAATATTGGCCAATGTTCTCTTGACTTTAATAAACTGGTTATTAAAGCCAAAATGCATGCTAAACCATTTCTTTGGTGTATGATAAAAAAAATACGAATGATTTTTTAGCTTTGAGACACTTGGTCGTATGCACAAAAAAAAATTTCTTTTTTTTATATCTTTTTTCTAGTTGACGAAAACCGGGTATTTTAATACCCAATTTGTATTGTTACGGTATACTTAATGGGAATGGGCCAGCACGGCCCAACCTCAAGACAATGAAATGGGCCAGCATCGGCCCAACATAAAAAAAATGGGCCGTCACTGGCCCAAAAGATTATAATGTGCACAGTAACCAACCAATTATTCATTTTGCTGCAGAACGTGAACTGGTCACGTTCTGCATGCAAAATGAAGGGAAATAGAAAATAGAGCAGTGAAGGAGAGAAGATTACCCCGTGTGAAGAGGCGTGGCTGTTTTCGGCTGTGGTGGCTCGCGATGGCGGAGACGGCGGCTGGACCCGGTGGCGCTGCTTCCCCGATGCTTCTCCTCTGCTTTTTTTCTCTTTTTCCTCTGTTTTGTTTTTCTTTTTTACTTCTTCTTTTTTGTTCTTCTTCTTTTCTCCTCCTCCTCTACGTTTTCCTTCTCTTCTTCTCTCTATTCCTCTGTTTTCTTCTTCTTCTTCTTTCTCTCGTGTTCTGTTTTTTTTTTCTCTTGTCCTCTGTTTTTTCTCTCTTCTTCTTTATTTCTGTTCTCTCTCTCCCCCTTCTTCTATCTTTTTTTTTCTTCCCCGTGTCTTCTTTCTCCCCTGTATTTATAGGGGGAAAAAGGAAGTCTACACCCCTGCCCTGTCAATGGCGCAGGGGTGTAGGGTGGACGGGGCGGTCACTGTTCAGCTGCCCCTCTACCACCCTAGGGACACCTCTCCTCCCCTAATGCTAACACGCGGAAAGCTGTGCAGGTGGAGGGACCCTTGGTCGGCGTCTTTTTGGGTCATCGGGGGAAAGGAAGTCAGTGAGAAACAGGGGAGAAAAGATCTTCTTCTTCCCTTGTTTCGCGCGTCCAGGGGAAGAAGAAGACCCATAGTGCCGTTCAAAACGGCACCGTTTTGGCCTCTCTTTTTTTTACGGTGAACAGTAGATGAAACGGCGCCGTTTTCCCCAAAACGCGCCGTTTCATTTAAATGGGAATTGGCGCCAAAAACGTGTCAGATTCAAAATTAGGCCTTCAATTTGCGCGCGTTTTGCATTTTGGTCCTTGGTCTTGGATTTCTTCAATTAAATCCCTAATTGGCTATCAAACTTCAATATTTATGCAATTAAGCCCCTGATTTGACCAAATTAACTCTTAAAAATTATATTTTGACCCCAGAACTTTAATTTCTTCCAATTAAAGCCCAAATTAACTCCAAAATCAATTTTTCTTGCAATCAAAACCTTCATAAATTCAATTAAACCTTCAATAAAATTTAATTGAGTCCATAAACATTTGATTTTGGACTTTCCTCCTTAAATTGAATTTTCTTTGTCAACAGGGCTCTCATCAGTCAACAAAACACTGCCAAAATTTTATTTTTAAACTTCCTCAACCAATTTTGATCATTTTTTAGCGTTCTGACATCTTTTTTTTCACTGTTATTATTTTTTGATAATATTTTCTTGATTTTTTTTGTATTTTATTATTTTTCATGCGGGGGTCCAAAAATGGGTTATGACAGAAATCTCAAGTTGTTTCCATCTAGTTCATAATCTCATACTAGAAAGAAAACCAAATCCATAGGATGCTGTTTGAGGCTGCAGTGTTTGGGCAGCTATGTAAGTTATACCCACATACAATTTTTCCTACATCTGGCAAACATGGATGCAGCGTGGAATTTTATTAGACTACTAACACAAACATGGGTAAATAATATATATGGCGTTACCTCTTTTCCTGCGCAATTTTCCTAGCAAGTTTCCTTCCCACCAAAGAATTACCAGTATAATGGCAACCAGGCATGATGCTCCAACGGCTCCAACAACCACAACAATTCCCTTCTTTTTCCCACTAGAATAAACTTTCAAATCTGCCAATTAAACAGAAAAATTAGTCACAATCACACACACACAGATTGGATATTTAAACTAAAATATGACACTTCCTTAAATTACATGAGTTTCTCTGTAATAATTTGCCCAAATGGGACTTGGATGCCAGAATCTGAATAATACTCTCTTGAGGTGCCAAACTATTTTATCATAATATTGGAGAACTTATAAATAAAATAGTTGGTTCATACTATCCACGCCTTCCTGAGTCTCTGTTACCCTACACTACATTTACATTTACAGGGGAAGGAGAGGAAAGGTAGGCATATTGTTGTGGATCATAAGAAAAGGGAAGGTCAAATATAAGAAACATGTCAAAATTTGTTATGCAGCCCTAAAATCTTCTTCTTTAGCACAGTGGTACTGGTTTTAAATCAATCATATGTACATGCATTGTTGATAATTGTATGATCGAGAATAAATGCCAAACATACAACTTACCAGAAAATACAGAGATGGCTGATATGATGGGACCATAAACTCCCCTATCAGGCTTTTCAGCACTGCCAACCTCATCTTATTATTAGTCACATTGACATTCAATAGTTGTTTCACTAAAGGCTTTTCAGCACTGCCAACATCATCTTCAATATTGAAACCTTTCCGAACCAATCTTTCCTGTGACAAAGTAGTCCTTGCTTCCAACTTCAAAAAAAATGTAAGTTTCACATTAGAGTGACTACTTACCTGAACATAAATGTCAAAAATACGCCTGCCTAAGGTGTTATATGTGGTGACTAACATGGTTCCAGCAACTCGGGTGCTGATGTGGCTCTTAGTGAACTGCATCTCTGCAAAGTGAAGGTTTACTGTGTAGTTCCCATTTTGTAAGCAATAATGGAAATAGGTAAGAGAAATTGTGGATATGCGAGCTGTTTGGTATAATTCAGGGATGGTTGATGATTGCAGAGATACAGTATAACGAGTATTTTGTTAATCATAATCATCCATAAAGTCCCCAGTGCTACTGAAACCCCAGAAGCTTGGTCATTTACAAAATATTTAGCTGCACCACCTTCTACTTGTCCATCTCCTTCATTTGACAGGTTGTTTTGTTTTCATTGATGGTTATGTCCTTTCCACCACTGTTAACATGTAAACAGTTTGAATCTGCCCACAAAGAAATAAAATGAGAGAAGATACAAGACATTTGAGCATTTTATTTAGTCCAATGTTCCAGTCTATGGTAGTTGATTGAAGTACATTGTTTACTTATTACAGCCGCATGTGTTATTACACCTGTGCAGGCTGAAACAGTAACTATTATACCCAGTTTATTAATGAAAAAGAGACCATTTTTTGCAGTTGTGGTTAGGACATAGACAATCTGTTGGGATTTGCCATTAATGGGCAATGACTTGTGCAACCTACCCTAAGAAGAGAGGGTTGCCATTGTCAATGGTAGTTGCACCAACCATTGACAAAATGGTGCAACCCATGTGCAGCCACCTTTGTTGAAGAAGAGCTGGAGCTGTGGCACCATTCTTGCCCATAAATAGGCAGCAAGAGAGCAAAGCAAACCATGTAGAGAGAACGTGAGTGTGTGCAAAAGAGTAGAGAGAAAGAGAGAGCTACAATGGCAGCAGCCTTGCTGCCATTGCAGCAGCTGCAAGTGCAGCAAAGAGAGCTGGGAGTAGAGTAGAGTGAAGTGATCCTCCTCCTCCATGTATTTATTGTATACTTTCTCTATCTCTAATAATATGGACTCTCTCCCGTGGATGTAGGCGGTTTTGCTGAACCACGTTAAATATTGTCTCAGTGTGCTTAGCCTCCTTTGAGCAACTATTAGTACACCACCGGTCCGCGCATAGGGGAAACAGAATTACCAACAATTGGTATCAGAGCATATGGTTTAAAGTGGTGTTTGATTTTTGCTCAAAAATGAAAGTTGTCAAAATTATGTTTTGACCATACCACTGTGTAGAGGAGGAAGAGACGAAGCCACTGGTGAAAACGGCGTCGAAATCAGGCTTCGAAAACGTCCTCACGCGCCATCATGCTCCGGCGAGGTTGTTGGCCATGCGTCACACGCGTCTTCTTCACCCGGATGAGCTGACCCTACCCGAATGCCAGACGACCCGACCCACGTGCCAGACCCGGATAAGGATGACATCATCATGACATAATCATGACGCCAGCATGCACAGTTGGCATGCCATGTCATCGTCAGTCAGCAGCCACGTCATCGTCCAGTCAGCAGACACGTCATCACTGTGGGACCCACCAGCCACGTCATCAGCCGCGAGCCGAGCCGAATTGAGCCGAGCTGTTTGTGAGCCGAGCCGAGCTCCGAGCTGAGGGAGAAGATTTTGTGCAGCGGAGTCTACGTGCAACCGGATCTAAGATTGAATCTGAGCCGTTCATCAGGCCAGAATTGTTTTGATCAAATTTTAGCCGTCTGAAATGCGATTTGGACGATTTCAGACTTGTTTCAAGCTAATTTGATCATTATGGATGCAATGGTACAGTCTGATCGTTGATATTTGAGACCGAAAGTGGTGGTGGTGAATTATTAAGACAGATTGCCCGATTAAAAGGCATCTGAAGGGCTCATGGTGGTCGATGGAGATGAAGAAAAAGAAGTCACACATGTTTGCCTAATTACATATGCTGAACTGCTAAGTGGAGAAATTTTAATTGCCTTGAGGGAAGGCAAAAATTGGGACACTCTGGACACCCGATCAAGTGGACAATTAGAGGTGTAGAGTGAAAATTGACGAAGACCAATCTTGACGAATCTAAGCACTAGTAGTCTCGCCAAATGTTGAGAAATGATGTATTAAACCAGTATATTCCAGATCACTTGTAAATGAAAGCCGCAACAAAGCTAGCAAATGGTTGTATATACGGAAAGACAGTACGATGGATAGATATGGCCTAAGAAGTTCTGTCTAAGAGATTGGGTTTTAAGCGGGACCAGTGTGACCCCTCCAATCTTTCCTGGGAACTTGCTTAGTGGAAGGATTATCCATACGATACTATTTTTGTATATATAGCAGTTGTAATGAAACAGTTGAAGACTAGCAGGATGACGGCACAAGGAAACAGTTGGGTTCTGTATGTTCAAGGATCTGATGGAGTGGTGATTTCTCCAAAAAGGTTAGATTCAGTGACTGTGATTTCTCGAGGGGAGAATTGATGAAGACCCTGATAATGGAAGAGAAATACAGCAAGGGGATAAAGATTGGCACCCTATTTTGACTTGGACAGGTGTTATGACAGGATGAGCTGCTGTCAAACATAAGCAAGGAATAGGGAGAAATCTGGAGAACAAAAATTGCACGAGAGCACACGGAGATTGTGCAGAAGTACCCGTAGGATCCAACGAGGTACTATAATGAGACAACAGATGCAAGGAGAAGAAGTGTTCCCAGATGAAGCTCAGAGCAGAGACTGTTAAAGTTTGTACAACATGAAGTCTCTTATGCTCTTGATGAAGACAACAGGCGAAGACCTTTCCAATGCATGCAAGGATGGAAAGAGAGCTGTTGTGGAGGCACCTAATTGAGGGGGTGCAAACGCCTATGATAAAAGGTGACCGCCTATGATGAAAGGCGAAGACACCAAAGAGAATTGGTGTAGGTGGAGCTGTCAAGCAAAAAGGCGTAGAAGCTCCAAACATAGAAATCGAGGTGGAGGATTGCGAGGAGTATACTGCAACTTTCTCTTTCTATGTAATCAGTGGCAGTAATCTCTCCCATAGTCCACATGGTGGTAGAGACTTTTGAAGCCACTTTGAAGCATCTCAGCTGAAGAAGGATGCGACCGCCTATGAAAGGCGAAGACACCTTAGCGAAGGTGTGAGGGCCATGATAGGAGCCCCGGATCAGACCGCCCCATGACAACGGCGAAGACACCTTAGAGAAGGTGTGAGGGCCACGATATAAGCCCAGTTCAGAACGCCCCAGAGCCAATGTGATGGCTAGATATGAGTGGACATATGGATAGCCAATGAAGTGGCTATGATGAGTATGAAGACAAATGCAAGATTGACTTTCATGAATATTGCCCCCATGCTAAAGATCAATGAGCTAGAAGACATTTGCCTTGGACAATAAGTGGGTGACTTGTGGAGCATTAAGACGCGACTGCTAGGAATGAGCAGTGGGCATGCGCAGGTTCCGGGAACAAGTTGACTCTTATCAAGGTGGTGAGCTCAGTAATGGCATTGTAATACTCAAAGTATCAAGACATATATGGATCAACCTTTAATGGGCTGCCCCATGGTTAAAGGTGGAGTGCTACTTGGACTCTTAGGACTAAGAGCGAGAGACTCACAGAGAAGTAAGGCGTGGTTCCTAGGGTGGAACAGAGGGCAGACGCAACTCCTGGATGAGTAAACTCTTGGAAGAGTGGTGAGCTCGTGATCATATTGAGATACTCAGATAATGACTGTCGCACTTGGGAATAGAAATTTTCGTTTGAGGGGGTGTTGAAAGCCTTGATGTAAGGCTTGATGAATCATTCCGGACCGAGCATGGTTGATACGCTCGAAGGGGAATGTTATGTCCCAGAGACAAGCGTTAACACTATTCAGATGTGAAGTGGCAGACCATCTGGTTGTAGTGATCCTTTTGTGTGAGAAAAGGTGTGCTTTAGTAACTCTAGTGAATGAAAGGTTTGGCGAGTACCTGTAAACTTGGCCACAGATGCTCTCGGAATGGTAAGCTTGGAAGAGCTGCAGGATGCAAGCTTGTGCTGAAGAAGCAAGAGGACAATTGCCCATATAAATGTCAAAGGGGGTGATGTTGGGATTTGCCATTAATGGGAAATGACTTGTGCAACCTACCCTAAGAAGAAAGGGTTGCCATTGTCAATGGTAGTTGCACCAACCATTGACAAAATGGTGCAACCCATGTGCAGCCACCTTTGTTGAAGAAGAGCTGGAGTTGTGGCACCATTCTTGCCCCTAAATAGGCAGCAAGAGAGCAAAGCAAACCGTGTAGAGAGAACGTGAGTGTGTGCAAAAGAGTAGAGAGAAAGAGAGAGCTACAATGGCAGCAGCCCTGCTGCCATTGTAGCAGCTGCAAGTGCAGCAAAGAGAGTTGGGAGTAGAGTAGAGTGAAGTGATCCTCCTCCTCCATGTATTTATTGTATACTTTCTCTATCTCTAATAATATGGACTCTCTCCCATGGATGTAGGCGATTTTGCCGAACCATGTTAAATATTGTCTTAGTGTGCTTAGCCTCCTTTGAGCAACTATTAGTACACCACCGGTCCTCGCATAGGGGAAACGAAATTACCAACACAATCCTATATGTCATTGTAGCTTTTCTGCATGAGATATTATACTTTTAAAGGAAAGACATTGTGCATTTACAATGGATATAGACTCATTATACTATGGATCACACTATAGATATAGAATGTTTGCACTATAGACGACACTGTAGCAATCGTGGACATTGTCTTTGCTATTTTTAGTCAAAAAAATGTTGTTACGAACGTTGTCTTTTTTGTTTTATGTGCCAAAAGTTGTTGAGTCTGCTTGACAACTAGACCCAACGCTATTGGGTCTGGCTATAAAGGTGTTGGGTTTGGCTTGATAGCTAGATTCAATGCTATAGAGTCCGACTTTCAGCCACACCCACCAATTTTAGGTCCAGCTGGGCTGCCAGATATTTTTAATTTTATTTTTTGCCTCTTTAAATTTTTTTTCATACGGTACAGATGAAATACATTGATGACACTTTTTTTATATTGTATAAAAGTTGGGTGATGATAATTTTTTTTTTCATTTGAGGTTAGATTGAATTTTCTTATTAAAGTATGTTTGTTTTTGCATTTCAAAAATGCTTTAAAAAAATTTGAATTTTTTTTTTGTAATTCAAATTAATATTTTTTGATGTTTTTGTATTATTTTGATGTGATGATATAAAAAATTAATCTTTAAAAATAAAAAAAATATTATCTCAATACATTTAAAATATATATTTTAAAAAATAACCTTGATGTAATAATATGATAGCTAGCTTATTGGCCTGCGCTCCGTAGCGAGTCAATAACAATTTCTTTTTCAAATGTAAAAATGCTTGAGTTGAGTTAAAAGAACAGAATGTAATTAAACCATCACCATCTTTAAAAAAAATATTTTCTACAGTAGCACCATGAATAGCACATAGCAGAGCAACGCCCAATATACCGGCAACTAATTTCTTGCCCTTTAATTTTTTTTCCTTTTTAAGATATTTCCAATTTCATTTTTCCCTCTTAATTTTTTTTTCTTTTCTCATCGAATTCTTTTTCATACTGTAAAGAGAAAATAAATTGATGTGATTTTTTTTATACTGTGCAAAAGTTGGGTGATGATAATTTTATCATTTCAGGTTGGGTTGAATTTTCTTATTAAAACATGTTAGTTTTTGCGTTTCAAAAATGCTTTTTTAAAAAATAATTTTATTTTTATTTTTTCTTTACTTCAAATTAATATATTTTGATGTTTTTGTGTTATTTTGATATGATGAGTGACCAAAGGAGCCAGGACCAGCATAGCAGAGCAGCGTCCAATACACCGGCAACTAATTTCTTTCCCTTTCGTTTTTTTCCTTTTATGATATTTTCAATTTCATTTTTTTCCTCTTTAATTTTTTTTTCTTCTCTTATTGATTTTTTTTTCATACTGTAAAGAGAAAATAAATTGATGTCACCTTTTTTATATTGTACAAAAGTTAGGTGATGATAATATTTTTTCATTACAAGTTGGGTTGAATTTCTTTATTAAAACAAGGTTGTTTTTGTGTTTCAAAAATGCTTTTAAAAAAACTTGAATTTTTTTATTTTTTTCTTTACTTTAAATTAATATTTTATTTATTTTTTTGTATTATTTTGATGTGATGATATAAAAAATAAATTTTAAAAAAATCAAAAAATATTATCTCAATATATGTATAAAAAAAATATTTTAAAAAATAGTACTGTTGACATAGACTTATTGCACTATGGACCACACTATAGACATAAAGTGTATGCACGGTGGAAAACACTGTAACACCTAGGTCTAGCTTGGCACAGGGTTAATAATATCGCACGTATACGACGTCGTGATGAAAAATCCACTCTCATATCTTATCTATCTCGAAAACATAATGAGACAGGGAATTCTTGTCTTTTATCAATGGAAAAATAGAATGGGAGTCGCCACCTACTATTTTGGTCACTAGGAACCCTAACTAGTCTCAGAGATCGGGTAAGGGGACTAGTTGCGTAAAGGAAAGGTATTAACACCCCAAATACGCCATACCTAAGGTAAGTTGCATTGTTTTATTGTCTGATAAAATATAAGGTCTTGTCGTGTTTTCAAGTTGTTGGTCAGTCTATAGATTAAGAAAAGTCCTCTTCGGTAAGGAGATCATTATCTCATCGAGTAAAACCTAACCGTTCTAACATCAACAAAAGAATTTAATATCCAGAATATGTCTTACGTATAAGGTCATAACCCCAGATATTAAAAAAAAAAATTGGAATTTTTGAAATATTGGCCTAGTTCTCGTGACTTTAATAAACTAGTTATTAAAGCCAAAATGCATGCTCAAGCAATATTTTTGAATTTTTGTTATATGAAAATATGATATGATTTTTTATTTGAGATACTTGGTCATATGCATGAAAACAAAAATATTTTTTTTATTTTTTTCAATGTTTTTTATGAAAACTGGGTATTTTAATATTGGATTTGTATCTTTATGGTATAAAAATACAAACTAATATTAAGCAAAATTTAGTATAACAAAAAATAAGCGGGAAAATCACAGTTTTTTTTTTAATAATTTTGAAGAAAATTTCCTTTTTTTTTTTTTTTGGGCTGGCTGGCCCAAGCCAGTGACCTAATTAGGCCATGCACGTGCAAAATTTTACGCGTGCATGATGAACAGTGCGAGGTAATTAAATTACCTTCGCACTGTCCATGCTCATTCTTGCAGATAGCAAGAACGCAGGCACAGAGTTACTATGCAACTGGAGAATGACGATTCTAGTATTGGCTTTCTTGCGTTTTCTTTTTGTTTTTCACGGACTAACATGCATCATTTTTATTGCAGGGACTGAGAAGGGAAGTGAACATACCTGGTTCTGGAGAGATGAAGGCGATGGTGGTGCTGACCTCTTATACTGTCTGTGTTCTCTGCTTCGCCGTTCGGTCTCACCACTTCTCTTCCTTTGCTCTTCTATTCCTCTCCTTGTTCAGCCTTGCTTCGTGTTTCACTTTTTTTCTCTTGTATTTCGCTCTGAATTATTTCCTTTCTCTCCTCTTCTCTTCCTTACACTCTCCCTCCTCCTTTTTTTCTTTCGTATGGCTCCCTCTCCCTCCCTGTCTCTTCTCCTCTTTCGTTTTTCTGCTCCCCCCTCTCCTCTCCCCTTCTTCTTTTTTTCTTCTCCCAGCAGAGGAGGTTTATATAGCCTGAACAACAGCTCTATTTAGGAAACAAAATACACTAATTTAGGATGTAAATCTCGGCTGATTTCCAATTGAATAACGCAAATGAGGAAACTAAAATATTATAATTCCTATTCTATGATTCCAGCAATTACTTTCTAGTGATCAAAGGGTGGTACAACTCCTTTCTTTCCTTCCTTAGCTGGCACCGTGAGGCACCAACCGTTTCCTTTGGACTGAGGCAGAAAAAACGTGGTCTGCAGCTCTCAAAAATCAAGCGAGAGAATCATGGAATCCAGCAGGAAGTTGCAGAGAAAAGGAAAGAAATCAGATGGGGAGGGGTGCATGCTGCAAAGTCTTATTTCCTTATCCAGCGTGGTAGAATTCCTGCATTTTCTGACGATCCAGTCCCCCTCTTCAACTTCTTAAAAACCAACCCATTTCCTTCTAATTTCATCTTTGATTAAATCCCTCATTTTAACACTTTGCAAATCAGTCCTTGGTCCGAAGAAAGTCATTCAAATTGGCCTGTAATCCCTCGAATCAGACTTGCGAACTCGTGCCTAAACCCTTCTTGCGGCAGGATTCTCTGCTTTCATATTAGTTATTCAAAGAGGAATATCTTGAGCTTCTGATATCGAAATCAGGCGATTCAAAACCCCAAATGCATCTAAACATACAGGACTACAACTTTCATGAGAGTTCGAAGTGAGATAAATTTGTTTTGAAGAACAGAATCCGGCCGCAATCTGGTTGGTCACAAGAATCTCCTGATTTAATTCGGAAACTGACATGTCGGGTGTACCAATCTAACTGAGAGTCGGACACAAGAACAGTGAGCCCTAGGACCCAATAAAAGTGTAGGTCAATTCTTTAACATGTCATGAATGACGGAATATAGTTGTGATGGTCAGATATTTCACGAAACCAAGTCAGAATCAAAGGCTAAATTGGAACAAAAATTGGTATTACAATAGAATTGCGACAACAGCAGAATCATTTTTTTAGTGCGAATTCTAAGGGATTTATCTAACCTTAAAGACCAGATAAAGAAGGAACGAATTTAGCATTTTGAAGACTCCTAATTAGCCTAAGAAACCTGATGATTTCGGCAGCAAAAGGGGGAGGATAAAGAGAGCAGAAAACAGCTGAAACAGGGTTCAAAAAACACTTCTTTCTTCTCTGCTTTTGTCAATTCCTCAACAATCATGAACTAAACTCCTGCATTTGGTTCAAGAGGGGTACACATCATCTCCAACACGTAGGACCCAAAAATGAGTAACAACAAATAACATAGTTTAAAAGAAAAATATTTAAAAATAATCATTACATAATAATATGATAGCTAGAATATTGACCCACGCTTTACAGCGAGTCAATAACAATTTTTTTTTTTCAAATGTAAAAATATTTGAGTTGGGTTTAAAACACGGAATGTATTTGTACCATCATCAAATAAAGTATTTTCTCCAGTAGCACCATGAATAACGCATAACAAAGCAGTGTCCTATACACCAACAACTAATTTCTTTCGCTTTAATATTTTTCTTTTAAGATATAACCAATTTTATTTTTTTCCTCTTTAATTGTTTTTCTTCTCTTATTGATTTTGTTTTTCATACTGTAAAGAGAAAATACATTGATGGGACTTTTTTAATAATGTACAAAAGTTGGGAGATGATTTTATTTTTTTCATTTGAAGTTGGGTTGAATTTTCTTATTAAAGCATGTTTGTTTTTGCATTTCAAAAATGTTTTAATTTTTTTTCTTCAATTCAAATTAATTTTTTTTTATGTTTTTGTATTATTTTGATGTGATGATATTAAAAATCAATTTTCAAAAACAAAAAATATTATCTCAATATATTTTAAAAAATAACCTTTACATAATAATGTGATAGCTAGCATATTGGCCCGCGCTCCACAACGAGTGAATAACAATTTTTTTTTCAAATATAAAAATACTTGAGTTGGGTTAAAAGCATGAAATGTATTTGCACTATCACCATCTTCAAATAAAGTATTTTTTACCGTACCACTATGAATAGTGCATAGCGGAGCAGCGCCCAATACACCGACAACTAATTTGTTTTTATTGAATTTTTTTGTTTTTTCTTATTGAAAATAAATTGATGTGACTTTTTTTATATTGTGCAAAGGTTAGGTGATGATAATTTTTTGTCATTTCAGGTTGAGTTGAATTTTCTTATTAAAAGCATGTTTTTTTTTTGCATTTTAAAAACGCTTTTAAACAAATTTGAATTTTTTTTTATTTTTTTCTTTACTTCAAATTAATATTTTGATGTTTTTGTATTATTTTAATATGATGACAGACCCACAAAGTCAGACCCGCATAGCAAAGCAGTGCCTAATATACCAGTAACTAATTTTTTTCCCTTTCATTTTTTTCCTTTCAAGATATTTCTAATTTTATTTTTTTCCTCTTTAAATTTTTTTCATCTCTAATTGAATTTTTTTATCATACTATAAAGAGGAAATAAATTGATGTGACTTTTTTTATATTGTACAAAAGTTGAGTGATGATAAATTTTTTTCATTTCAGGCTGGGTTGAATTTCCTTATTAAAACATGTTTGTTTTTGTGTTTCAAGTGTTGTTACCCATTTTTGGGTTCCCACACAAAAAATTAAAAAATACAAAAATATATATCCAAAAAATATTCGGAAGAAATAAAAAAAATAATATGAGCTAGAAAAGGATGTTGGAACACCCATAAAATGGCTAGAAATTGGTTGAGGAGGTTCAAAAATACAAAAATTGAAATTTAATAGTATATTTTTAACTGGTGAGAGCCCTGTTGACAAGAAAAATTCAATTTGAGGAAGAAAAGTCGAAACTCTGATGTTTATGGACTCAATTAAATTTTATATACATGGGCTGAGCTGGGCCTAGCCCAAATCAAAATATAAAAAAATGAAAAGCAGAAAAATAAAAAATAAAAAAATGTGTATGCATGAATAAAAATAATGTAAATTTATTGGTTTATTCACTGACGCCAGAGTCAGGAATAAAAATACCGATTTAAATTTATATTATTTTTATTCGTTGTATTTTATTTAGCTAGAAAAAATAAAAAAATATGTGCATGCGTAAAAATAAATTTATTTTTATTTATTTATTCACTGACGCCAGAGTCGGGAATAAAAAAAAATACTGATTAAAATTTTTTTTTTGTGTGATGCGTAAAAATAAATTTATTTGATTTGTTTATTCACTGACGCTAGAGTCAGGAATAAAAAAATAACTGATTTAAATTTATTTGGTTTTTATAGCTACGTGATATTTACCAACGCCAGAGTTGGAAATATCTGTAGTTAAATATTCACTGACGCCAGAGTCAAGAATATTACACGCAAAACCACCGTAGCGTAAACCAACAAAACATTAGCAATTTATGACAAAGTCAGCAATGCAGCCTGCCTTAGGCAGGACGCTTAAGGGGTGATAATATCTTCCCTTTTGCGTAACCAGTCTCGGACCATAGAATCTCTGTTGACCAGTTAGGGTTCCTAGTGACCATAATACTAGGTGGCGACTCCTTAAACAAGGAATATCCCCATTAAAGAACAGGATGCCAGAAATCCGTTCCTTCCAAAGATTTAATAAATTTTTAAGGCCGCCGCGATGTCGGGTGTGACATCTAGGATATGAGAGTGGATGTTTTTTCGCCGCGACGCCGCACACGTGCGACATCAAGAATGCTTTTAAAAAAGCTTGAAAATTTTTTATTTTTTTCTTTACTTCAAATTAATATTTTTTTGTATTATTTTGATGTAATGATATAAAAAATAAATTTTAAAAAATCAAAAAATATTATCTCAATATATTTTTGAAAAATATATTTTTAAAAATAATACCGTTGACATAGACTCATTGCAATGTGGACCACACTATAAACATAAAGTGTTTGTATTGTGGACGACACTATAGCCAGAGCAGAGATAGGGGGGTAGGCTGGGGCCCCTGCCTGGAAATTGTTTTTCCAGCCCCTTCCTTAATAATCTATATGATTTTAGCTAAAATAATATAACAACTGAAATCTTGCCCCCCTTAATCAATTTATCCATGCCAAACATAGATGTACAATACATAAAACAAAAGGAATGCTTGGCAAAAAATTACATATGGACCAATAAAATGAGATTTAATATTAGCATAAATTGTTTTACATATTAATTAATAAAAAAATCGATCTTAATTTTTTACCATAAATAGTATGGCTTACAAGAATTATTTGTGATTCTTATAATTTCTCTAGTACCTAAAACTTTCAAGCAACAATTGAACTCAAAATGCACCAGATGAACATTCATTAAAAATCATCCGATTGTTCTTAAAAGCCTTGAACTCAATTCATCTTAATCTCCCAAACTGCAATGACTACCCATACTTAATTTCTCGTCTCTCTCTAAAATAAAAAACAAAGATATGAAATTTTTAAACTTCAAACATTACCTTTTCTAATTCTCATCCTAAGATAAGTTGTCTTTTTACATTTTTCTTCTTATTTTTCTTTTTGTAGGGTTTATTAACAATGTCTTTTCTTCTTTTTTCCTTTCTTTTTAATTTAGAGCTAAAATAAAGAATGTCATTAAGGCAAGAATTTTTCATTCCTTTTTATCCTTTTTTTTGTGTTTTTTTCGGCATTTTTTTCTGTCATTTTTTTTTCAATTTTGTGTTCCTAATAATTTTATGAATTAATAAATGACATGAATTTTAGTTTTTATTGAAATAAATTTTGCATTATTTTGCTGAATTTTAGTTGTTTTTTTTTCAGTTTTGTTGTTCAATTTCAATTAAATGTGTTGGTTTAATTTTAATTAATTGTTATTTTGAATTTATTCCATTTAGAATATGTTTTTGTAAATTTAGGATTAAAAATATTATCACTTAGAAATAATTGTGTTGAATATTAGTTGTTATTGAAATAATTTTTGGATTATTTTGTTGAATTTTATTTTTTTTTTCACTTTTGTTGTTCAATTTTAATTAAATGTGTAGGATTAGTTTTAATTAAATGTGTAGGATTAGTTTTAATTATTATTTTGAATTTTTTTAAATTTAGAATAATTTATTGTAAACTTATGATTAAAAATATTATCACGTAGAAAATGAAAATTATCTATGAAATTGAATTATGCTAAATTGTTAGAAGAAATTGAATAAACTCAACTGGTTTGAGGCATATATTATATGTATTTATAAGTTTAAAAATTTTGGCTAGTCTCTCATGTAGGGGAGATGCTGCTAATTTTTTTTTAAAAAGGAATCATTGCTAGTTCTTCTAGAAGCGATGCTGACGATTATGAGTCATTAGGTGCCGACCAATAACAAGCACCTAAGGCACAAACATGAACGACCGACGCGGGCTCATTGAGTGCGATGCTGTAATGTCGAGGGGGGTCCCTTCATAGCGAGATTCATTTACTCGCAAGTACGAGGCTCAGTGGAGTTTTTTTAATGTAAGTTTGTTTTGCTTTCACAATGACATGTTTAATAAATTTTGAAAAAATAATATCATTTAATAAGTGCAATTTTAGGTTTACAAACATTGAGGCTGTGAGAACAATAACATCGGCCTTTAAATCATTGATGGAAATCTCATTTTTTTCAATGAAGACAAGTTTTCAAACATCTTGAATGGAAACCTCAAGTTGATGCATGATTTTGAAGGTTCAAGGTTAGTATTAACTTAAATATTTTTTAATGTTAATTTCGACCATTTATTGAAATGACTAAAATTTTCTGTTATAAATTTGTACTTCAAGAGAAAATTTGAATGGGAGAGAGTTGATAATAATTTTATGATGAAGGTTTAAGAGAATTGCACTGCAATTAAGTAAGATCGAATTCAAGATAATGTTTTTATTCCAAATATTAAAATTTTATTTGTGATTTACTAATAGATAATTAATTTATATCATATAGGTTGCGTGATTTTTTGTACGAGACGCAAAAGAAAGCCAAAAATTATGTGAAAGAAAGAGAGCTTCTAGATTGAAATGACGTGATGGTTTGGAAGGATTTCAAACCATCGTACATCTCAGAGGCTGTATGGGCAAAATATATTCAGCACGTGACGTCCACTCATTTCACTCGATAATAGGATTTTTTTACTAAATCCAGTTTTTTTTATTAGTTGTTTTTTATAAATATATTGAATTGCCATTTTTTATTGCAGGCTATGGTTTTTGTACTCGAGCCAAACCCGATGGAGTTTTTGTTGAAATGCATGTGTAAAGTGATGACCTCCAAAAAAAGTTGTAGTTGTGATAGCTGAGCTCAATACTTTGTGGTATATTGGTTTTTAATTATTTTTATATGAAGTTATTATGTCATTGAATTTGATCAATTTAGTTTTTCTTTCAAGGATACATATAATAGCTAGTTGAATGAGAGATACGAGGACGAGTCTTCGACCCTTCCGGATATCAATCTAGATTTGTTGTTGGAGGGAGAATCGTTCGGTGGACGTGATAGAAATCGAGTGTTTGGACTCTCTAATACTATGACCGAGAACTTGTGGACGACCCTTAGTGCTTCAGTCATTGGATGCTCACAATCAATTCCAAGCAGTCAAACTCTGGAGTTCGCAACGATGTTAGACCAACGGGTATAGGATCAGACGACCCATCTTAATGATAAATATGAACGACTCACTGTTGGTTATGAAGAACTTCATCGATTGGTAATGGAGATGAGATCACAGATGAGTAGTTCATGTGTACCTCTTAATTGGCTCTACGGTTCCGACGATGACCTGCCTCCTTCTCCTCCAGCGCCGCCTATATTTTAGATTTATTATATTCAAACATACAAATGTTTAAATTTGTAATACATATTTGATTTTTATACTAATTTATTTTATTTTAATTATTTTTCTACTTCTATTCAATATATATTTTTTAAAATATTTTTAAAATATTACTGACGGCACAACTCCATCGGTATATTCCAGAAAGTTGAAAAAGAATTACTGCAAATGCTACTATTATATTTTTTTTACTTATGTTCAATATATTTTTTTAAAATATTACTAGCGGGGTCATCGACAGAAAAACTCCATCATTATATTCCAGAGAGTTGAAAAAGAGTTACTGCAAATGCCATTATTACTAATGGGGTTATCGACAGAACTAAACGTCAATATATTTCAGAGAGTTGGTGTAAACCCTTTGGGTGAAAAATCATAAATTGACTAGTTTTATGCAAAACAAAAAACTTCATAACTCTCAATCGGGTCATCAGAAAATTCTAAGAATTTGCATAGAGCCTTCTAATATGATGCCTTAGCTTGGGTTAAAATTTCAGAAATTTTAGAGAAATTTGGAAATTTGACGAAAAATCACAATTTGAACAGTTTTATGTTATTGGACGTAATTATCCCTCTTCATAAGTGTTTGTGCTTATATCTTGGGGTAAATGAATAATAAAGCATGTCACATTCTTATGTTCTTCATTCATTCATTCATTCATTCAGCATTAATCAACAACGTATATAATTGATGATTTCTATTGGTATTTTTGCAAGCAGTTTACATAACATGATCTAAATTAAAAAGTTCAAAATGCACAAGTTAGCATATATATGTTTCACTCCTACATGCATTTAAAAACATATAAAATTTGCATAACTGATTTGAAATAGTAAAAATATTTTGAGCATAAAAGCTACAAGGACATGGCCTGGTATATCTGATCCTAGGATACCAAGTTTGTGCTGAGAAAGAAAATCTGGATAGGATTTAAAGACATAAATATAAATTGCAGATTTAACTCCAAAGATATTCAGTTAAAATCCTGCTTAGCATCTGATATATAATGTATTTTCCCCCCTGAAAACTATATATGAACATGACATGGTTTACATGATTAGCAAAGATGTTTTTAGTCTACGGGGGTGAGTTTTTATAAGGGATATTTACCTGCCTGTAAGCATTTAAGAAATCCCTTTAAAATATCCCAAAAGGGAATTTTGAAATTTTATCCTGCAAGAGCTCCATTTCCAAATTAAGGTTATCCATAGGGACCTCATTTCATCCTAGATTCTGCTAAGCATAAATACACCTCTTTTACATTGTATCAGTTGTGGTTCTTTTTCCTTGGAACAAGATTATTGGACTTGGTATGACAACTACCAGATTGGATCTCCAACAACATGAAATACCAAAAATATCGCTCTCCAGAGTGTATAAGAGGAGCCTTACAAGTTATTCTTGATGAATGAACTCCTGTACGTGTTTATACCCCTGGCATCTTGACAGCTTGGCAGCCATGAAAAGTTATTGTAGGAAACATCACTGCAAGAAGCCAAGGGAATCATAAATATGAATATGAACCTCAACAAAATTAATAATAAGTGGAACAAATGAAATGCTAAGCAAGATTAAAAAAAAAACACATTTTCAGAAACTAGGCTTTCGGTGAGGCGCTACCGGGATAGATAAAAATGCCTATGGCATGAATATATATGTAGCCTTAGATTATCAAGATTCACTCAGAAGACCACTTTAAAAATATTAATGGTTGATCAATCATCAGCAGTTATATCTTTACAAGAGAGCAGAGAAGTTGAACAGAATATCCAAACTGAAAGAACTGAAACCAGTGATACATTTGAGAAACATACATATTTTTGTCTGTTTCGAGAAATGAGTCTGGGACACTTCCCTTCAGCTTGTTTCCACTCAAAAACCTGGTTTTCAAAAGCCAGATTGATTCTTTCAGCATAATTCACTCCTCCATCCATGCTCAGATTTCAAATATTCAAATTTAAATACTTACATATAGTCATATGTTTTTGCATCTGGAGGAATTTTTCCGTCCAACTTGTTGAAAGTTAAATCCCTGCAAAAGATTACAGTAAAAGATTTTCCAGCTTTAGTTTTCAGAATATCCCTTGCACCTTTGTAAGTAGTTTTGCAATAGACACGCTGGAGCTTCTGCCAAATGCAAATACCTGCATTATTTTTACTTGTGTTTCATTTGGTTCATGGTTAAACACAAACCAAGTTAAATGTCAAGGATGTAAAAGTGTCTACAATGTTTGGAAGAAAGTTTAGAAATAACCTGGTTCTACATGTTGAAAGTAAACTGATGTATGAAAATTAGTTGAACTGGTCGACCGGCTGGGAACAAGTCAACCAGTTGAAACTAAGTAACCGGTTTAGTCAATAGAATACAATTCCTATTCAGATTAAGATTTTCTTATATTAGTTTAATTTCTTGATTGTTTAATACTTTATGTCTATATAAAAGACTTGTAATTTAGCATTATTATAAGTACAAAAAAAGAGATAATAACTAAGGGAGGTTAAAGAGAAATACTTAACAAAAGTATTCCTTCCTCTCAATCTTCTTCTTGTTATTCAGTTTTTGGCCTTGCATTATTATGTTGATCTTATACCACACCTATTTTACTTACAACAAGTGGTATTAGAGCTTAATTAAGTTTGATTATTAGACATGATCAATTCAAACTTCTCACTTCAATGTCCTAGGTTGACAAGGGACAACTACAAAACTTGTGTATTCAAGTACAAGCTTGGCTATGTTCCCAAGATGTATGGGAGACAATTGAAAAAAGCTTTGAGAAGCCTATAGATGGAGCAACATTGACTTCAGCCTAAAGAGAGGTCGTGCAAAAGACACAAAGTAAAAATTTAACAAGAACTCATAATCACCCATCAATGTTTGGATGATGCCACTTTTAAGATACTAGCCAATGCAACCACCACCAAGCATGCATGAAAATTTTTGCAAGAATTAAATCAAGGAGTTGATAATGTGAGAAAGGTACATTTACAAAAGCTACATGGTAACTTTAAAAAGTTATATATGCTTGAATCGGAGAATATTTTAGAATACTTTACAAGGGTATTAGTCATATACAATTAAATGAAGAGATATGGAGAGAAGATGGAAGAGACACGTATGGTAGAGGTGATCATATGCTCGCTACAAAAGAAGTTTCATTATATGGTTATCGCAATAGAAGAATCACAAAATATGGATGTTCTCTCAATATAAGGTCTCATGGGAAAATTACAAGCCCATGAGGAAAGAGTCAATGAGATTCAAAAGGATATGGGTGCATAAACACTTTTTTCAAAACAAGATTGTTCTGGATATTTCCATGGGGGTAGAGGACATGGACAAAGCAAAGGAAGAGGAGTAAGAGGTGGATTTGGAAAAGAAGGCTGAGGCAGCCTTAATAGGTTAATCGATCAACTGCATGAAACAATCCAGTTGATCAGTTACACTGATAATGACAATCCAAGATCCAGGTTTGACAAATCAAAAGTTAAATACTATAATTGTTAAAAGGCAAGGTCATTATGCTAGAGATTGCAAGAGTCCAACCAAGAGGGTTGAGGAGAATGTAAATCTTATAATAGAAGAAGAGACAGAAGCCACTCTACTATAAATGCATAATGAGAGATGCAAGACAAAAAGAACAGGTGGTATCTAGAAAATGGAGCTAGCAACCACATGTGTGAAGACAAAAACAAGTTCATAGAGCTTGATGAAGCAATTACAGACAATGTCACCTTTGCAGATCATTCAAAAGTTGTCATCAAAGGAAAATGTATGATTTTGATTAAATTGAAAGATGGAAGTTATCAATTTATTGGTGATGTCTATTATATACCAATAATGAAAAGCAACATATTAAGCTTAAGATAATTGTTGGAGAAGGGGTATGAGATTAAGATGAAAGATCATATTTTGACATTACTTGACACTAAATGAGCTATGATTGCAAAGGTAGCTTGAAAAAAAAAAAATTTTCTTGCTAAACATAGAGATAGATGTGCTAAATGCCTAAATACACATGTGAAGGATGAAACTTAGCTTTGGCATATGAGACTCGGCATGTAAACTTTGATATCTTAAAGATGATGACACAAAAAAAGATGTTGAAGGGTCTACCATCCATTATACATCCAAATTAGTTGTGTAAAGAATGTTTAGTGGGCAAACAATTTCATAAGAGTTTTTTAAAAAAGTCTACATCAAGAGCAAGTTAACCCTTACAAGAAATACATGTCGATGTTTATGGTCTTATCAAACCATGTTTGTTTGGCAAACATCTGTGTTTTCTACTTTTTATTGATGATTATAGTAGAAAACATTGGGTATACTTCTTAAAAGAAAAGTTTAATGTGTTTAGTTGTTTTAAGAAATTTAAGACATTAGTTGAAAAAAAAAATAGTTATTCTATAAAATCATTTAGGATGGATTAGGGGTGATCATTTTCGGTTCGGTTCGGTTTTTACCTATAAAAACCAACCAAACCGATTTTTTTAAAAAAAAAACCAAAACCAAAACCGAACCGAAACCGAGTCAAACCGACCGGTTTCGGTTCGGTCCGGTTCGGTTTTCAATGTAAAAAACCGAGAAAACCTATATTTTTTTGGGCTGTTTTTAATGGGTTTCTAATGGGTTTTCTAATGGGCTTTTAATTTAATTTCTGATGGGCTTTTAATTCAATTCTTTTTTTGGGCGCCACTGAATATTCATTTGTTGCCTTCCTAGCAATTTTTTATTTTTCATTTGTTTTGTTTGCAGATAAGTTAAAAAAAAACACAAGTTAAAATACAAATTACAAAACATTGCCTTCAAAGGACTTAACAAAAACAACAAATAACATTATCATAAAACACTCCAAGCCAAAAAAATAAATCTTCATTTGTACATCAAGAACAATGCGCTTATTGTCATCAAAACCTGAAATAAAAAATATAGAATTATAACATGGTAATTAAATTAAAAGATATAAAAATAAAAGTATTATTTAAAAACAACAACCAAACATGTATTAAAACAAAAAACAAAAATGAAAGGAATTATATAAAATGCTTCTCAATACAGTACAATACAAACAACAACCAGTTCATTAATTCATTGAAAAAGCACAGAAACTTCACTCCAACAAAACCCATCAGTCTAAATCTTACAGAAACAAACTATATAAAACATAACCCAGATCATAATTGAATTAAGAAGCTTACAGTCCCTTCCAAACATGGTAAACACGCCTAGCCATTTAGGAGGTAGGTAGATAATCTTACTAAGGAGCAAAGCAGAGAGAGATAAAGAGATAGAGAGAGCAGGAGAAGAATATTTGAAACTTATGGTTGGAGGTGAGTGTATTGCTTTTGCAATGTGTGCACAACATCTAACATTCAAATCTGCATGGATTATAAATCTGTCAACCTCATTAATGTAATGCAGCATGTCAATCCTTTGTCATATACAGGTTGGTGTAAACTGGTGGCAGGACATGTCAGCACAATTTTTCCACAAACATGATTAGATTAGATGAACCCAAAATTAGCTTGTTTCATATACATGTTGATATTGTCGCTATTATTTCTAAACTTACATTTACTTGTAGCAATGTTTTTAGTCAAATAAATAAACATCAACAACCATCCCTGAAACTTTTTGTCAAATGGTCTGTTTTTTTTAGCAGGATTGAGTGTAAATTTATCTTAAAGTGTTTTATCAATCCATTTTTATCCAAAATATATTCTCAGGTTTGAAATAAAAATACAAGATGCTGGTGTTTTCATAACTTCAAAAGGCATTCTTTTTATGTAAGCTCATTTTTAAGTATTGTCTTTAGTATCTTATTTATCCTTTTATGTCTCAGAATGCCATTTTCTGCTTCATTTGTTCCTTTTAACATGTTAGATGGACTCAAATTATTTCAGATTAGAAGTGCTATTGTATTATCATGAGAGCCATTTACTGCAATGACATTTTTCATTTGTTTTTCACATAAAAGTTGACTGGCTGTAGAACATAACATCCTACTTAAAACCTTTTGCCTTCATTTATATACAAGTACAAAGTGCATGGAGTTTTTACTGAATGTGATGTGTCAAATGCAGGCACTCTCTTCCTATGTGTTCATAGCAGCCAATGTCATCAAAATACAGATAATGAATCTCTCATTTCCTTAATTATCAACGAAAAAAAGCATTCTAAGATTAAAAAAATTCAAAACAGCTAAAGTGAAAACTACAAATGGTTAATTATCAATGAAAAAAAAGCATTATGAGACAGCTAAAGTGAAAACTACAAATGGTTACCTTAGAAATGGATTTTTAAGCATTCAAAACAGCAACTATGTCTCTGACCTCTGCATTGAAAAGCAAATAAGATAAATATAATAGAGGATAAACTAATTAATTAATTAATTAAAAAGGATAAAACATAATTAAAACTCATGAGTGAAGACTAGAGATGAGAAACTCACAAGTTGACAAACCTGAGAGAGAGATCCCTAATACGAGGAAGCGACTGGAAGGGAAGCAGATGGGCTGATGATCTGCTGGAGTAGTTTTAATCTCATCTGTTAATCGAACACTGTGTATAGTGACAAATTAAAATTAAAACAGGAATGAATTATTATAAGAGTAATTATCAAGAATTATTATAAAACAGAGATGAACATAGGGTCTTTGGAGACTGACCTTGTCAGGAGAGGGGCGAAGCAGCTCGACCATAGAGGGAGGGGTCACTCGTACAAGTCACAACCCTCCCTTGGGTCGCCTTCTAAGATCAAAAGCTGGAGAATCCTATGTAGTTCGTTCCCTTACGGCTTCCCTGCTGTAAATAGTTGCCCAAGCCCTCTTTTTGCTACGAAAAAAAGGCATTTTTTTCTTGAATCACCAACACGATTAGTCGTTGATCTATTGTTGAGACTTGAGAGGCTTGATTGGTTTCAAATTTCAGCTGATGCTTGGAGTTGGCGTGTCTCTGGTTGTCTCATGTTTGTGTTTGAGAGAAGGAGAGGGGGCGGCTGCGGTGCTAGGGTTAGGTTACTACTGGCGCAAAGATTTGTTTCTATTTATACTATGTTTTTTAGAACCGGTTCAGTTCGGTCCGGTTTAACCGGTTTGTGCATTACAAAACCGAAAACCGAACCAAACCGGGATTTTTTCTAAATATTCTAATCGGTTTAATCAGTTTTTTTTTTCGGTTCGGTTTTTTCGGTTATTTTTTTCTCGGTTTTCTCGGTTTTTCGGTTTTTTTGCTCACCCCTAGGATGGATAAGGGATAAGGGGTGAATTTTCTTTTAATGATTTTAATGAGTTTTGTTGCTACCCAATTTTTAACCCATATTTTTGATAAAATTTCAGAAAAAATCAAAAAAAGGCAAAAAACAATGAAAACCCCAAAATTTGCATTTTTGATATATTTGCATCATTTTTAGCATTTTCGACGTCATCTCAGAAGAATTTAAATTTTCAAAGGTATTTGGAACGCATTCAACTGTTAACGCGTTAATTTTACAATCACTGATTTTTCTTGTTGAGTCTACTTTGATATTGCTCGTTTTATGGCAACATTTTGCCTATAAATACTAGTCTACAGTAAAAAAAAGAGGCGGGAGAAAAATTTAGAGGCAGCGAGGCGGAGAGAAATTGACATGGGGGAAGGCAAAAGAAGAAAACCTAAAGCCACAAAAAATAAAACCTAGAAAATAAAACCCTTTCTTCCTCGGCAGCCGCCCCTTTTCCTTGGAAAAAAGGCAAAAAAAAACCTTAACATTTTCTGCTCCTCACCCAAGCGGCCATTGAGAAGCCGCTGCCAAAAAGAACCAACGGCTGCCCCCTCCCTTGGCCAAAAAAAAGGAACCAAACCGGCCCCCCTCCATTTTGATTTTCTTCTTTTGGGAGCTGCCGAGCACAAACTCTCAGCCGCCGCCCGCTGAGATTTTTCTTCGTTGCACACCGGCCTCTACTCCAAACCGCAGCCCACCCCCTCTCATTTTTTTGAAACGCCGCTGCCATCCCCGGGGTCCTTGGTTTTGCTCTCCCATAACCAAAGAGCCAAGGACCCCGGGCCATTTCAGATCCTCCATTTCCCCCCGTTTCAGCCGATTGAAACCTCCCAGCTGGGAATGCCATCTATTCCCTCATCAACAGACTTTCAGACCCTCTCTCGGCCAACCACCATCAACCGGCCAACAGCAGCATCGTCCCCTCTCCAGCAGCTCATTACAGAGACAACGAGGAAATGAGAAGCGAGGCCAGAGGATAGTGAAGAAGGGGCAGAAAACCGAAGCTTGGATGGGCGCCGATCTCACAACCATGGCAGCGGTGGACAACACCGCCGTGGCAGAAATGAAATGGGAGGAGGGAAGTTGCCGATCCAGCCATCCACACGACTGGTCTGTTGGCGGCGCGTGCAAAGCCCAGCTCCAGATTTGGCAGATCTGAAGGGAGAGAAGCCGGACTGAAAACAAAGAAAGAAAGGTGCAACAGACTTGCTTGCTGCGTTTTTGGTTGTTTTGCAGGTAACGACGTTGTCGCCGCCGGCGAGGAAAGTGAAGAGGGGAGGAAGCCGTTTCGGATCTCCCCTATAGCCGATCATTTCGCGGTGGCGCGTGGACGCACGTGGCGGCAGCGCGTGGACCAGACGCGCCGCACTGCTTCCACAGTTCCTGAGGGCCTCCTCTGCAGTTCCTGGACTCTTTAGGGACCTTTTTGTAATTTTTACATGTTTGAATATGTATTTAAATTTCTGTTAAATGTTTTTAGTTTATGTTATGTTGTAAAAATTGTAACAGAAAAACATAGTAAAAAGTGATGTGGAAGTGTGTTGTATTTTTATTTATTTATGTTATTGAATTATAAAAATAAAAAAGGATAAAAAAATTAATTGTTTAATTTGAATATGATTAAATATCTTAAGGACAAATAAAATCATGTTATATTTTCCATGAAAATGTAAGAACATGTTTTTACATATATTTTGGGATTTAGTAACTGATTTATTAAAACCTTAGAATTTGATTAATATTTCAAATTTTCAAATCACATCAAATCGCAAAGCAGCTTACTTCAGGTAGAGTGTGCTAGGGGTGCTAATACCTTTCTTAGCCACAACCAGTTCCTTACCCTCTAATCTCTGACAAAGACCAGTACATCTGGGTTTCCTAGTAATCCTCCATTAAATACTAGGTGGTGACTTCTGAGAATCAAATCAAGCAACAGAATGAAAAATCGCCACGATCGTCGCGCGAGTGACGTGCGACAGAATGACGACTCCACTAGGGAAAGGTAATGTTTTCAACACTATTGGACTAAGCTTTGTGTTTTTGATATGTTTAAATTTTTTCCTTTTTGTCTTATTTTATTTCTGTTTTATTCATGCATTGTATAGAATTCTCTCATGCATCACAAGCTTTAATTTTTGAAAGCACACACAAGCTTCAGGTTAGGTGGGGGACTAACAGCTTACCTTACAACTTTTAGTCAAGGTTTAAGTTTGTGTAAACCCTAACTCTTCATTGAGTGCTTAGACTGCTAGTGATTGGTATATGTGCCATTCCACTATCTGCTGAGCCCCTATATTGCCTTTACGAGGGTGATCACTGGGACAACAAGAGACCCTTTTTAAAGACCAAGTAGTAAACTTACCCTTTGTCTCACGTAAAAAGATTAGAACCTGCCTTTAGGATGTATGCTCCGTAAATATTTGTTTTGCATCTGAGCAAGCCCTTCTTAAAGCATCTTGAATTCAGGACTTACGGGGGATATAATGGTCATCACTTAAGAAATTTCTATTATAGAGTTTGATCAAGAATAAAAAATTCTTGTTTCATCATGCAAGAGTTATGACCATATGTCACCTCTCGAATGGCGAGTTCATCATATAGATTATATGTTCATACATTTATCATGCATGCACCGAGATGAAAATAGGTCCCCCAAATAAGCTTTGCTACCCCTGATTGAAAAAAAGATGATGGGAAATGAAGAAAGGGGTCAGAGAGAGGCTCATTGTCAAAAGGGAGTTGAGAGCATCAAAGATGAAGCAGCTAGACTTAGATTTGCTTGAACAAGTGTTGAGCATCAAATGGAAAGGGAATGTCTGCACGGTCCTCTGGGGGAACACTGCTTGTCCACGTCCCATCGAAGCTGCACCTCTCTTTTTCAGTCATGAACAATGGCAGCAATGCCTTCAGTCATCAACTAATGACAGCCTTTGTTCTTGTTCAACTGCACTGATAGTCGTTCAAAACCTTTATATCTTCCAAGAGCACCTAATAGCTGCTAGCTTTCTGCGCCTGGTGCATTGGCCTTTGTTCCAACCGTTTCTATTGTGAACACCATTCTGATCCAGCAGCATTGGATGTTGATTTGAAAAAATAGAAGTAGACATTGAACTTCAACGTGGCAGAGCTCTCTCTACAGAAATCTGTTTGTGGCTCTGCAAGTGGGGAATCCAAGAAGGGATGCAGTAGTTTCAGAGCATCCACAATTTTTCTCCCATCAGTGTTAGCTTGAAAACACAAAAGTAGGGAGAAGCGACAGACTTGGACTGAAAAAACAGGAAGAAGATTGAAACTTCAACAGAGCATAACTCCCTCTACAGGTATCTATTTGCTGCACCATCAGTGAGGAATCAAAGAGGAAATAGAGGATTTTCAGATTCATCAGTTTCTCCTCTAGTAAGAACAATGTGTGATTCCACACATCGGCAGTGACAATGCTGCAAGTTTCTGTGCGCTACCAAGATTACCTAGCTGTTGGAAAGCTCCCAACAATCCTCAAACAACCACAACAAGATTGGAAGATTGACATGATGTTGTGAGGATTGCTGAAAGAATTGAACAAGCTATGTAGATGGGAAAGATTGAAGGTTCTGTCATGGATTCTAAAAAATGATGAGAGATGAATCAGAAGATGACTTTGAAGGTGGGAAACCTTAGTTATGAGGTCCAGTCAGATCTCGTGGTAGCATCAACTGTTCAAGTACCTTTGTCAGGATTGACATCCCTCTGCCATTTGAGTTTATTTACTAGCATATGCTAGATTCCAGACTTTTTGTCTGACTCCGTTAAATCCCATGCAACCACTGTTTCCTATGTGATATAAACCAAACAGGAGATTTGAATATTATGGGGGGATTTCATGCCATTCAAGTGAACAATTGCAAGAATCGAGTCCGGAAGTTGGTGAGCAAAAGACGAGTTGAATCTGGGAAGGAGATTGTCATTAGTCATTTTGTCACCAGAACATCCTCAGAATGACGAGTGATCAGAATTGCTTGGCAAAACACATATATGGCCAGAGTAGCTGATCCACGAAGGGTGTTGACCTGTCAAATCATTTCTGTTACAGATTTTGTTATTCTGCATTTTGTTTTGGGATCACATCTCATCCTTTAACGAAACATGTCTTTTCTTTGTCTTCATGTTGTTATGAAATCATGAGATGTTTCTTTCAAATGGTATTTTGATAAAACATTTTGATCAAGCTCCAACATGCGATTAAGGCTAGTCAATCCTAAAAGATAAAAAGTGTTTTGATTGCAGAAATGACTCGATGCTTGAAAATAACATAAGGTGACCAAACAATTTTGAACTCATACCTCCTGAAACTGAACCACACTTCATACAGTTAAGTTTTAACAGTATGCATAATGACATGTAGTGGATTTAGTAGTTATGGACTCGTGAATTATGATTCTTACAAGTCCAAATCATTACACTGGATGAGGTCAAAATTTATTGGTTCTAACCGACCTTACTTGAAATGAGAAAAGACCATCTTTGTTATCCTTTCACATTTCTTGAAATATTTTCCCTTGCAGTCTCATTTTGAGCCTGGTAAAATATTTTCTTTCAAAAAGAAACCCTGACTAGGATCACCCCCCACACTGGGTGCAACGAGAGACTTTTCCTAGAAAAGATGAAGACAAGGTTAGAGTCAGTGGATAGGGAAAAGACTTAGAACAAAAGTCCAATGATTGAGATAGGGCTAGAAGAAGAAAAGCCATAGATTGAGGGCCATCCAAGAAAACTTTGAGGAAGGCTATGTAAAAGCAAAAGAAAAAAAGAAAAAAAAGTGGAATGGAAAGAGAATGCCTATCAATTCTAAGAAGGGCAAAAGAGGTTTCAATTGAAGAAAGACACAACAAATGCCAAAAGTCAACACCAAAAAAATCAAGTTTCATGTCTCTTGGTATGTCTAGGATAAAGCCTCTAATGTCTTAAAAAGATTAGATTGGCTATTCATCAAAGAAAAAGTTGGATTTGCATTATGACCTATGTTAAGAGAATTCTGATCTTTGAAATTAACAAGGTTATATGTCATTTTCTCTACAATGACAACAAGAGAAAGAGAGTTGATGAATAGTTGATGTTGATCCTAGGTCTTTGAAACCCTTAAACACCTTTTGAGCTTTTAAAATTCCTTTCTTTCATAGCCATGAACCATAGCCTGCATTACGTGCTTTAAAAAGCCCTTTCTAATCAAGTAAGCAATCTGAATCGATAAATGGTGATCTCAAAACTTGAAGAGCTTTTCCATAAGGGTCGTGACTTCATGAATCAAGCTACTGATTATTATGCATGCTGATAGAATTGGTGCTAAAAAAGAAAACAATCTTTCTTGATGAATCCTCAAGTTTTGACTTAAGCCTTTTGTTTTTTGAAATTCACATAAGGTCACCGCATCATGGACCATCAAAAGATATACCCAAAATCAGAGTTTAAAATGGATAAAAAGAACCATGAAAACGCCATTTTAATCTTACAACGGGTCATTTCTGTTTTTCGAAATACAAGACAATCAAAGGATTACATTGAATAGTGTGTGTTGGGTCTTTGACCAAAAAAAAAACAGCTTGAATTTCAAAAAAATACTTTCAAAATTGACATCTCTTTGATTTCATTTCAACAATTAGACGTGAATAGACATGACCGTTGAAATATGAGATTTGATTCCAGAACAAGAAAGATTGTCAAATAAGAACATCGATCGAATTTGCAAAATCCTTGACAAGAATGACATCAACATTTCTCGACACTCTTTGAAAAGTTGACCACCTGGGGGCAATCCAGTGGATCCTGAGAAGGAAAACAAGCAGTATTCAGACCATCTGGGGGCAAAGAAAGAATCAAATGATGAGTCGTCGGAGTCCATCAAAATTATGTTTAGCATCTGGCAATGACAAAGAAAAAAACTTCTTGAGTATAAACAGATGAACGAGCATTCAGATCATTGCTGGGGGCAATATTGTTCAAAGACAGTCTGTGATCTAGTGAATTTCAGCAGCACTTGATGAGCAACGTTGCATCTGAAGGACATCTTTATTTTGGGCTATCCTCTGAAACATAGCTATGATTCCCGACAAATGTTATATGTAGCTGCATTTGAATGGATGCTGGAAGGATGCACCCATAAAGATTGACTGTGGGACCATCTGTTTTGAAGTTCAAATGCACACTTCACCGCATGAATATGGGTGATAACATGAACATCATTGATGATGCAAATGCATTTTTTTTCATGATCTGATTTGACAAGCTGAGAGGAATCCATGAAGAAGAACATTAAGCTTACAACGATGAGCCTTTTACTGCAAGCTATGAGATGCATGTCTGGATGACTTGACAGTTCCTGAAGGCTGATGATAACATACTTGAAGGGTATATTTCAACTGGAGGCAAGTTCATGACTGATTGACCATCTTGATGGGTGTTAGCATGATGCACACAACCAATTAGAGGATAATTCTCAGAAGAATCCAGGAGAGAAAATCCTTCATGATGAATCAAGCAACACCACACTTGGGGGCATTGTCAAGCTTGATAAATAGAGAGATCCGTAATCGTCGAGGACAGCCTAGGATGGGCACTGCTCTTACATCTGAGTGATGGCTATCACATGAATGAGCCAATGCATCATAAGAACAAAGAAGGCTTTAGAATGCAAACAAAGGTACCCTATGATGATGGATCATCAAAGAGGGGGGACTTATATTTCAAATCAGGTAAGGATGCATACATGTCATCTAACCTCAAAGCACTGCATATATTTTGGAATTGTTACAGGAAAATCCTCAATGAAGTCCAGCAAGATTGTGGATAGAAAGAATCATTGAGTCGATGTAACAAAGAATTGGTTTAGATCCTGGAACGAGAAGAGAATGAGATGAACCCTGCTAGGAGGAGAATCTCAAAGAAAAGAAGAGATCAACCCTATCATCAAGAGGAGTTTTCAAGTAAACCCTGCAATCAGGAAGCGCCGTTTGTCAGCCTTATCCTGTCAGGACTTCACCTGCCAAGTCTTTTTGCCAGGTAAGTCACATTCTTTCATTTGGGTAGGTCGCCCATCATAATAAGACCACCTTTCATTTGGGTAGGTCACCCATAACAATGAGACCACTTCATATTTTTATCATCTTCCATTTGGGTAGGTCACCCATCATAATAAGACCATTTTTTCTTTGGGTAGGTCACCCATCATAAGGAGACCATCTTTCTTTGGGTAGGTCACCCATCACAATGAGACCATTGTTTTTTCCACTTGGGTAGGTCACCCATCATAATGAGACCATCATTTTTCATCTGGGTAGGTCACCCATTACAATGAGGCCACACACACATCTTTGTATCGGTTCTGGTTAAAGGAGATCGCCAGATGGGATCTCAAGTTAACCTAACCACACACAGAGTTTAGCTTTGGTTAAAGGGAATCACCAGATGGGATTTCAGGTTGATCGAGCTACACACCGATTTTGGTTCTGGTTAAAGGAGATCGCCAGATGGGATCTCAGGTTAACCCAATCAAAAGGGCAGGTCGCCCATGAAAATAGACCAACGTGAGTATGTGTGGGCAGGTCGCCCGTGAAAATAGACCATAATGAGTATGTGTGGGCAGGTCGCCCGTGAAAATAGACCAGTGTGAGTGTGTGGGCATGTCGCTCGTGAAAATAGACCATAATGAGTATGTGTGGGCAGGTCGCCCGTGAAATAGACCAGTGTGAGTGTGTGGGCAGGTCGCCCGTGAAAATAGACTAGTTTGAGAATGTGTGGGCTGGTCGCCCTTGAAAATAGACCACTGTGAGCGTGTGTGGGCAGGTCGCCCATGAAAATAGACTAGCGTGAGTATGTGTGGGCAGGTCGCCCTTGAAAATAGACCGGTGTGTGTATGTGTGGGGAGGTCGCCCGTGAAAATAGACCACAATGAGTGTGTGTGTAACATCCCCCATTTCTGGGATAAAACCACAATCTCATGTCAATAGAAAAACAGAGTAGTTAAATTAAATTTTTTATTTTTTATATACATATTCATGGTCTTCGTATTAACATCTACCAGAATTTCGACAAAGTCCCCCCTATACCGGAAGGTCCCAAGTTACCGACATGTAACCTGTTTACACTTCTAACAGTTCGCATCTCATAACTTAATTCCCGACCCAATCATCCTGGGTTTCAATTCCACAATTATACTCACACCTATCAACCATAATATTTATGATATGCATTATATAACAAAAATATCATTATGGATGGATAATTTAAATAAATATAAATACATAGACATGAAATATGGTTATATAAACTACAACGTTAAATTCATCCAATCAAGTTTAAACATTTATTATACAAATTAGGTTATACAACCATTTTCATGTTTACAAAATACAAGGGTATACTCCCTAGAACCTAGACTTCAAAAAGGAAACATAAGCTAGGATCTAGTCTTGTCGTGCATGCGATGATCCTGAAACAAAATACATATTATTGCAAGGTGAATATTTCCATAAATATAACAATATGAATATCTAATAATTTCAACAGGGTAACATGCATTCATATTTCATTTACTTCTCCCTTCTAGTTTTTTTATTTATTTAAAAATCTCTTCCTTATTCAAACTATTAATAATTGTTCCCTCTGCCACTATCAACCTTCATTCCAGACTTTATAAGATCAACGTGATTACTTTTGCTTATCACATTACCGATACCAATTTCACTGGTATTGTCATCACCACCCCATAGGAGTCGATATAAGGCGATCCCTTTACCCGGAATCCTAACATACACTAAATGTATGCTGGCCATTCCATGGTGATCCCCTTACCCGGGATCCTAACATACACTGAATGTATGTTAGCCAATACGTGGAGATCCCCTTACCCGGGATCCTAACATACACTAAATGTATGTTAGTCCATTCGTGACGATCCCATTACCCGGGATCCTAACATACACTAAATGTATGCTAGCCAATACAGGGTGATCCCCTTACCCGGGATCCTAACATACACTCAATGTATGCTAGACAATACATGGTGATCCCCTTACCCGGGATCCTAACATACACTCAATGTATGCTAGTTTATGCCTTAAATCACACTTCTAATATTTTCCTTTTTTAGTGATAATTTCATCACTTGGCAATTCACATAACAACTTTTCACCTTGAATACACATACATTCAGTAATTCACATTTCACATCAAAATATATTAAATCATGGAATTTAACTAAGAAGCATAGGTGTGAAACACCTACCTGCAATAGAAGCTCTACTCGTGCTCCCCTGCTGTTGCTGTTGCACCATGTCTGTTGTCCCTCCTGCAAATCACAGGTTTATCTCATAAATTTTCCTCACTCAAGGATATGTTTTATAATAACCATATCAACAACCAATAAGTCTTTCTTTCAGTCATTTCTTCGTACTTTATGTTTTTCTCATCTCACTCATTATTACTGTCGTTCTTTGTCCAATCCTAGTTATCATTCCTTTCTTTATATTTGGACTTTCACTGTCCAACTGTTACTGCCTCGTTTTTGAACTGTTACTGTCTGACCTCTCCTCAGATTTTTAACTATATCTGGAGTTATAGAACTCCGATTCAAGCGAAATTTATGGCGTTGGAAAGGTAAGACATGAGGCTACAAGTTCTATGTTTTGGGAAGAACCCAGTTCTGCCTCTAAGGTAGTCAAAATCGCTCATTAACAAACACTTGGACTGTTACTGTCCAACTGTTACTGTCCATTTTTGAACTGTTACTGTCTGACCTCTCCTCGGATATTTAACTATATCTGGAGTTATAGAACTTCGATGCAAGTGCAATTTATGGCGTTGGAAAGGTAAGACATGAGGCTACAAGTTCTATATTTTGGGAAGAACCTAGTTCTGCCTCTAAGGTAGTCAAAATCGCTCATTAACAAACGCTTGGACTGTTACTGTCCAACTGTTACTGTCCATTTTTTAACTGTTATTGTCTGACCTCTCCTCAGATTTTTAACTATATCTGGAGTTATAGAACTCCGATTCAAGCGAAATTTATGGCGTTGGAAAGGTAAGACATGAGGCTACAAGTTCTATGTTTTGGGAAGAACCCAGTTCTGCCTCTAAGGTAGTCAAAATCGCTCATTAACAAACGCTTGGACTGTTACTGTCCAACTGTTACTGTCCATTTTTGAACTGTTACTGTCTGATCTCTCCTCAGATTTTTAACTATATCTGGAGTTATAGAACTCCGATTCAAGCAAAATTTATGGAGTTGGAAAGGTAAGACATGAGGCTACAAGTTCTATGTTTTGGGAAGAACCCAGTTCTTCCTCTAAGGTAGTCAAAATCACTCATTAATAAACATCCAAAACTACAATTTCTATGAAGGAACTTGATCCTAATTCCTTCATTCTCCTACCCAAAATCTCTTTGAAGGTCAAGAGACGAAACTGTCCAGATTCATCAACCTTTCCATTTACACACAACACATTAAGTTCTTTACTTTAACAACTCTTACTTTTTCCTCAATTCAAGTCTAAGAACTCAATATATAAATTAACATCCAGGCATCAATTCATAATCGACTTGAAATGACTCATAAGACCAGGTTTAGAATATCTTACCTGATGCGAATCAAGGCTTCGAACCCTCCTTTTCTTTCTAATGACAGCCGACCCTCCCCTCTTCTCTTCTTATTCAATTTTTTCTTGTTAATCCCTTTCCCACCAGGGTTTATTTTACCTATAACCCTCAATCTGGGATGGGTTCTTGAAATTTTGGTGTTTCTCTCTTAATTTCTAAAAATAGATATAAAAACTCCCTCTTTTCTTTCTTTACGTAGCTACAGATCTGTTTTTGGTGAGAATAGGAGTATTTATACTCTATAATTATTCTTATTTGCATTTAGGCCCCATTTTCTTTAAGTGTATTGGTTTTTACCCCCACTTCTTTTTAGTTTAGTTTATTTTCTTTAATTTAATCCAGCCTTGGTTTTTCTCGGGATTTACAGTGTGTGGGCAGGTCGCCCGTGAAAATAGACCACAATGAGTATGTTTGGGCAGGTCGCCCGTGAAAATAGACCAGCGTGAGTATGTGTGGGCAGGTCGCCCTGAAAATAGACCAGCGTGTGTATGTGTGGGCAGGTCGCCCGTGAAAATAGACCAGTGTGAGTATGTGTGGGCAGGTCGCCCCTGAAAATAGACTAGTGTGAGTGTGAGTGGGCAGGTCGCCCGTGAAAATAGACCACTTTTCTTCAAAATGGGCAGGTCACCCAAGATAATGAGACCATTTTCTTTTGAAAAGCGAAGTCCTTGGCTGAGTGGATCACTCAGTAAGCCAGGAAGACCTTTTGTTTTCTTTGCAAGCTTACTATGCAAAACATTGAGAAATTTTTGCTTCGTAAGCATTGTAAAGAGGGGGCATCTGTTGCTACCCAATTTTTTACCCATATTTTTGATAAAATTTCAAAAAAATATCAAAAAAAGGCAAAAAACAATGAAACCCCAAAATTTGCATTTTTGATATATTTGCATCATTTTTAGCATTTTCGACGTCATCTCAGAACAATTTAAATTTTCAAAGGTATTTGGAACGCATTCAACTGTTAACGCGTTAATTTTACAATCACTGATTTTTCTTGTTGAGTCGACTTTGATATTGCTCATTTTAAAAAAGTACAAAAAAAATATGAAAATTGAAATTTACAAAAAACAAAGAAAAGAAAAGAAAAAGAAAAGTTGAGGGATTAGTTTGAAAATATGGCAACATTTTGCCTATAAATACTAGTCTAGAGTAAAAAAAAAGCGGGGGGAGAAAAATTTAGAGGCAGCGAGGCGGAGAGAAATTGACACGAGGAAAGGCAAAAGAAGAAAACCTAAAGCCACAAAAAAAAACCTAGAAAATAAAACCCTTTCTTCATCGGCAGCCGTCCCTTTTCCTTGGAAAAAAGGAAAAAAAAAACCTTAACATTTTCTGCTCCTCACCCAAGCGGCCATTGACAAGCCGCTGCCAAAAAGAACCAACGGCTGCCCCCTCCCTTGGCCAAAAAAAAGGAACCAAACCAGCCCCCCTCCATTTTGATTTTCTTCTTTTGGGAGCTGCCGAGCACAAACTCTCAGCCGCCGCCCGCTGAGATTTTTCTTCGTTTCACACCGGCCTCTACTCCAAACCGCAGCCCATCCCCTCTCATTTTTTTGAAACGCCGCTGCCATCCCCGGGGTCCTTGGTTTTGCTCTCCCATAACCAGAGAGCCAAGGACCCCGGGCCATTTCAGATCCTCCATTTCCCCCCGTTTCAGCTGATTGAAACCTCCCAGCTGGGAATGCCATCTATTCCCTCATCAACACACTTTCAGACCCTCTCTCGGCTAACCACCATCAACCGACCAACAGCAACATCGTCCCCTCTCCAGCAGCTCATTATAGAGACAGCAAGGAAATGAGAAGGGAGGCCAGAGGATAGTGAAGAAGGGGCAGAAAACCGAAGCTTGGATGGGTGCCGATCTCACAACCATGGCAGCGGTGGACAACACCGCCGTGGCAGAAATGAAATGGGAGGAGGGAAGTTGCCGATCCAGCCATCCACACGCCTGGTCTGTTGGCGGCGCGTGCAAAGCCCAGCTCCAGATTTGGCAGATCTGAAGGGAGAGAAGCCGAACTGAAAACAAAGAAAGAAAGGTGCAACAGACTTGCTTGCTGCGTTTTTGGTTGTTTTGCAGGTAACGGCGTTGTCGCCGCCGGCGAGGAAAGTGAAGAGGGGAGGAAGCCGTTTCGGATATCCCCTATAGCCGGTCATTTCACGGTGGCGCTTGGACGCACGCGCCGCACGTGGCGGCAGCGCGTGGACCAGACGCGCCGCACTGCTTCCACAGTTCCTGAGGGCCTCCCCTGCAGTTCCTGGACTCTTTAGGGACCTTTTTGTAATTTTTACATGTTTGAATATGTATTTAAATTTCTGTTAAATGTTTTTAGTTTATGTTATGTTGTAAAAATTGTAACAGAAAAACATAGTAAAAAGTGATGTGGAAGTGTGTTTGTATTTTTATTTATTTATGTTATTGAATTATAAAATTAAAAAAGGATAAAAAAATTAATTGTTTAATTTGAATATGATTAAATATCTTGTTGTAACCCAATTTTGGATTCACCAAGATTTTTTTGAATGTTATTTTATTTTTATTATTATTTACAAAAATCCAAAAAAATTAAGAAAAAGTTTAAAATTCAAAAAAAAATTTCTCGAGTCAACTGCATCTTTTCGTCAAAACCGAGTCCACCAGGTCAATACGGGTCAAACCATGTCGACCAGGGTAAAAAATGAGTTTCGGGTCAAAACCGTCATTTTTGACCAAAACTGAGTTCACCGGGTCAATACGGGTCAAACCGTGTCGACCAGGGTAAAAAATGAGTTTCGGGCCGTTTCGGGTCAAAACTGTCATTTTTGACCAAAACCGAGTTCACCGGGTCAAACCATGTCGACCAGGATAAAAAATGAGTTTCATGCCGTTTTGGGTCAAACCTGTTATTTTTTGGTCAAAACCCGGTCCACCGGGTTTATATCCATTGAAAGTTTTTTTTTATGTTTCAACATAATTTTCGGTAATTAAAATTGAGTTTTAGCGGTTGAATCGGGTTTTTTCTAATACTGATTTAAGTTTTAATTTTACCTATATAAATATATATTATTATATATAATAAAACAAAATTAATAATACAGGATTGTCATATTAGGCGGGGCAGTTACATTTATTGTAGGCGAGCAGTTGGAAGGATATATTTTTTTATTTAAAGCAGATGCTTGTTGTCCCCTCTCATTGGCTATAAATAGCCAGTGACAGTGCGACAGGGGACGAGAGGAAAAAAAAGAAAAAAAGAAAAAGAAAGAAAAGAATTGCAAACACTATTCACATTTTTTTACTATTTCTTCATGCAAGATATTGATTTTTATTAAAAACAATATGGAAAATACCAAATATATCCCGACACATCTCAGCCCTTGAAATATTCCAAGATTTGATCCCGTTGCGCCACGTCATCAGGTGTACTGAGCTTTCGGTGCACCGCGCCACACCAGATCAAAGCTCCGCTCATCCAGATCGTCGATCAACCTGCAGATCTAGCCAATCACAACCATCCGATCGTTTCATCCGAGATCCAACGGTGCACAGTGTTCATCGGTACCGGTGTACCATACACGCGTTCATACCGTAGCATAATCTCGGACTCTCTCTCTCCTCTTGTCGGCGACGCTCTCTCTCTCATCCGATCTCCACTTTCCGGCCGTCTCCAGCCTCCGCACCACCACAGAAAGGTTTCTCCCCTGCTGTAAAGAAAAACCCCGGTGGTTTTCATCGTTTTCTCCGCCTCATCTGGCCGGAAAAAGACCACGATCGTCGTCGTCCATCGAAGCTTCAAACCGACGATTCTCCCTCGTCAGCCATCAACGGCCGTCGAGACCACCGCCATCAGAATCCTCGCCCTCAGATCTACCAGAAGCAACCATTTTTTGGCCGGAAATCTCGCCAGAAAATTTCACCGCCTCCAACAGTAACCGCGCGTGGGCCACACGCGCCGCCAGTGGCATTTTTGTAAATTTTGGAGAAATCCAAGGGTATTTCATTATTTTGCCTATACAGTGGCACTCAGGTAATTTTTCGGGGTTTCTACTGGTATTTTTGATATTTTTTATATATAAATGCTTGTAAATTTTCTTGCATGTTGTAAAAAATACAAAAACCAAAGTCGACACATCTCTTTTTTTTAAAAGGACCGATGTCAAAAATGTAAATACCAAATATGGCTTATGTCCATTATTTTTTTGGTAACCTAGACGTAATTCTCCTTTTTAGGGTTGAAACGTCATATTTTAGACAAGTCTCCTAATTTTTAGGGACTGATGTCATTTTTAACACGTCTCCTATTTTTAGGGACCGAAGTTAACCATTTGAAAAAAAACAAATTACCAATAAACCCAAAATATAATGGATTATATCCAGTATTTCTTTTGGTAACCCAGACGTAACTCTCCTTTTAGGGACAAACGTCAATATTTTAGACGAGTCTTCTAATTTTTAGGGACTGATGTCATTTTTAACGTGTCTCCTATTTTTAGGGACCGACGTTAATCATTTTAAAAAAAGAATTACAAATAAGCCCAAAATATAATCGTATTTGAATCAAACAAAAAAACACACAAGTAAGGGTAACCTTTCTATTGAAATGATGTTTTAAGGGTGGTGTCTACCTTCCCTTAATCATAACTAACCCCGTACCCGAATCTCTGGGACCAGTGTCTAATTTGGGATTTCTAGTTCCCTCAAATTACTAGATGGCGACTCCAATAAAATCTTTATTTTCCCTAATCAAAGAAAAAACCCTTTTTGTTAAATAAACAAAAAAAAGTGGGAGTCGTCGCCCGACGTCGTGTATCGACATATCTTAAGGACAAATAAAATCATGTTATATTTTCCATGAAAATGTAAGAACATGTTTCTATATATATTTTGGGATTTAATAACTGATTTATTAAAACTTTAGAATTTGATTAATATTTCAAATTTTCAAATCACATCAAATCGCAAAGCAGCTTACTTCAGGTAGGGTGTGCTAGGGGTGTTAATACCTTTCCTAGCCACAACCAGTCCCTTACCCTCTAATCTCTGACAAAGACCAGTACATCTGTGTTTCCTAGTAATCCTCCATTAAATACTAGGTGGTGACTTCTAAGAATCAAATCAAGCAACAGAATGAAAAATTGCCACGATCGTCGCGCGGGTGACGTGCGACAAGTTTTATGAAAATCATGGTATAAAGAGACTCATAATTATGCCTAGATCCCCACAATAAAATAGCATGGTTGAGAGAACAAATAAAAGCATCCTCAATATGGCAAGAAGCATGCTCAAAACTAAGAAGATGCCCAAATAGTTTTAGGCCGAAGTTGTAGATTATGCTATCTTCTTTTCAAATAGTTATCCTACTAAAGGCTAAAATTTCATAACTCTATAAGAAGCATGAATTGGAGGAAAACCAAGGGTTTCTCACTTTGAAAGTTTTTGGGAGCATTGATTATGTGCATGTAGATGATCAAGTAAGAACCAAGCTAGATGAAAAGATAAAAAAGATGATGTTTGTAAGTTATGATCAAAAGTCCAAAGGATACAAGCTTTACAACCCTAATGAAGGAAATATGGTGATTACTAGAGATGTTGAATTTAATAAAGAATTAGCATGAGATTGGAAAATAAGTGATTGTGAGAAAAATGACTTCCTATTGATTCTTGATGAATAGGAGGAAAGATATGAAGATCATTAAGAATCTATAGTCATACCTCCATAAACACTAATGAGTTCAACTTCTTCTTCTTCTAATAGAAATTCAAATAGTGGCACTCCACCAAGTCCACCAAGAAAGATGAGAAGCCTTGATGACTCATATGAGGTAACTAATCTTATTGATGATGTAAAACTATATTGTCACCATGCTACATTTAATCCTATAGTGTTTGAAGAAGCAATAAAGGATACAAAATGGAGAATTACTATGGATGAGGAGATTGTTTTAATTGAGAAGAATGACACATGTAAATTGGTTCCTAGACAAAATAGAAAAAAAACCAATAGGTGTCAAGTGAATCTACAAGGAAAAGAAGAATGGTAAAGGAAAGGTGGAGAGTTACAATGCAAGGTTAGTGGTAAAAGGCTATAGTCAAAAGCATGAGATTAATTATGACGAGGTATTTGCTCTCGTTGCTAGATTGGAGACCATTCACTTAATCATTGTCATCGATGCCCAACATAAATGGAGAATCTATCAAATAGATGTCAAATTAGCCTTAATGGTTTTCTTGAGAAGAAGGCCTACATTAAGCAATCTATGAGTTATGAAGTAAAGAGACATGAAAACAAGGTTTTAAAGTTGAACAAAGTCTTGTATGGATTGAACCAAGCCCCAAAGGCTTGGTATAGTCGCATTGATGGCTATTTCTTAGAAAATAGATTTGTTAAATACCTCAATGAATATGCTATCTATATAAAGATCAAAGAGAGTGGTGATACTCTTATTGTATGATTGTATGTGGATGACTTCAAGTAAGCAATGGTGTCTTACTACTTAGGGATTGAGTTCAAACAAGGAGAAGATGGAATCTTTGTAAATCAAGAAAAGTTTGTAGGAGAGGTTTTTAATAAGTTCAGGATGGATGATTGTGCAAAAGTGAATACTCCAGTTGAGTGTGGAGTAAAGATGTCAAAGAATGATGAAGGGGGGACAATAATCTCTATGACATTCAAAAACTTAGTTGGGAGTTTAAGATATTGAACATGCACTCATCTAAATATTCTTTTTGGAGTAGGACTTGTAGGAAGGTTTATAAAGACACTTATTATAACACACTTCAAAACTTTGAAGCGAATTCGTCGGTATATCAAAGGTACTATTGATTTTGGCTTATTCTATGATTATTCTAATAGCTTTGAACTTGTGGGTTATAGTGATAGTGATTGAGCTGTAGATATAGAAAGAGCACTACGAGTTTTTTTTTCTACATGGGAGATACAATATTGAAATGGAGTGCAAACAAGCAATCTACAGTTACTTTGTCAACATGTGAAGATGAATATGTAGCTATTACATCATATGTTTGTCATTCCATATAGCTAAGGAGATTATTGAAGGAATTGTGAATGCCACAAAAGAAGCCTACTGAAACTTATATGGGTAACTCATTAGTCCTTACATTAGCAAAGAATCCAATATTTCATGATAAAAGTAAGTATATTGACACAAGATTTCATTACCTATGAGATTGCATTGCAAACAAGGAAGTTGAAGTCAAGTATGTGAAGATACAAGATCAAGTTGCAGATATATTCATAAAGCCGCTCAAATATGATGTTTTTATCAAGATGATAGATGTGTTGAGAGTTATGAAGAAATCAAGTTTAAGGAGGGATGTTGAAAGTAAACTGATTTCTGAAAATTAGTTGAACCGGTCGACCGTTTAGGAACAGATCGATCGATTGCGATAAAGTGACTGGTTAGATTAAATGAATCTGTCAATCAGTTCAATTGGCAGAATACATTTCTTGTTTATATTAGAATTTCCTTGTATTAGTTTAATTTCTTGATTGTTTAGGATTTTATGCCTATAAAAAGATTTGTAATTCATCATTATTATAAGTACAAAAGAGAGAGAGAATAACTAAAGGAGCTTAAAGAGAAACACTTAACAAAAAGTATTCTTTCTCTTAATTCTTTTTAGAGTTTTTAACTTTGCATTACTATGTTGATCTTATACCACACCTGTTTTACTTCGAACACTAAACCACCATTTTTTTTTTCAAAATCTTTATAATACAAGAAGATAAAATTGTTCAGCAATTTCTTTCAATTTAATTCGATAGGAGTGACAGAGTGGCTCAACTTGAGGAGATGATAGTCCCAGATCAAAAAAAAAAAAAAAAAAAAAAAAGAAAAGAAAAGAAAAGAATTTGATGAAAGGGGAGGGCGATAATTAAGTGAATTCCCTTTAGGCCACTTGTAGCACTTTAGCCGATGCATGCAACCAGGGTTGGATTGAAATAGGTCCTGATTCTAATTAATCTCCAGTAGGCTGAGTAACCTGATCAATGAAATGCAATAGACCACCTGTGAGAATTTTCATGGTGGTTTCTTAAAAAAACAGAATGGGATTTAAGAGGTGCAAAGGGTATCGGGATTGTGCTTCTACAAACTATATATTTATATACGAGTGTTGGTCTGAGAAACATGTTTCATGAATTAAGCCCTTTTCAGTGTAGTAAATATGATTCACAGGCAATTATCAAAAGGGGGAAAAAATGATCACAGGACTGTTGGTCTTGGTGGCTGGCAGTAGTCCAGAAGAGCATTTGGTTAGGATAGAGAGTATAGTCATATGGAGCTCTCTCAAACTTCCTGCTATGAGAATTAATGCCATATGTCTCGTAGTAGATGGTTAGTGTATTAGAATTTCAAACCCATCAGTAACATATCCCGACGAATAGATTTCTGCTTGTTTCTTACCCTTGAGCAAGTTATGAGAGGATTTCCGTAGAAATTTTGCTTCCCATACAGTACATGGAGATCATAACCCGGTAGTGAGGCAAATTTTGCGGTGTTATTAAAATATATTCATGTTTTTAACTTCTATCACATTACAGCACATATAAGGTGATGAGTGAAGGTGTTAAGACTCACAGCATTTTCAGAGAACCTGTCCACACATCTCCTGGGATCACTCCAGTTAAATTGATGTTTCGCAAAACCCTTCAAAGAAATTAAAGATAGGCTTAATTAGTTCTCAATAGAACATGTTCTCAAGTTTATTTTAGACATTTTACGGACAGTTGACGAACAAATATTTCACTATGGGGGGGATGTTGGGTAAATTAGACTCTGGTCCAGACATATCAGTGATCCTCCTGTACATTGAAAACAAAAGAATGTTATAGTTCCCTTTATTCTTTCTTTCTGTCTTCTTCACAGAGGAAACGCCAAAATCATTGTATTTATTGCTGTGCATCTCAGGAAGTAGTTTGACTCACAAGTCTGTCAACTTCTCTAAAGAAAGAATGGCAGGAGGTATGGGCCCTTCTAGTCCACTAGCGTATAATTCACTTCGTTAGTCGAAAGAGGAAAAACAAATATCAGAATATTGTGCAACATGTAGCAGAGAAATGAAATGAAAATCTCATGCAGATAAAGATCCTCACAGTATATCAAGATTACTCCAGTTCCTAATGAAATCAGGTATTCTGCCACTAAGATTATTATCACTTGCACGACTGCACATTGCAAAACCGAATTAAGGAAACCAGATGCCATTGCATTATCAAAAACTGTGTTTAAAGAAGAAAGGAATTGATTACTTAGCGAGAGTATTTGGCAAGTTTCCCTCCAACTGATTGGAGGAAAGTATCCTGCAACCATTAATTCATAGCACAGCATCAAAGATTGCAACTAAAATGCCTAGCTTTCGTTGGTTTAAAAATGATGAGCAATTAAATGCCTTACAGGGCTGTTAAGTTGACAAGATCACCAAGCTGAGAAGGAATAGTACCAGAAAACTGATTTGCTTCAAGGGACCTTCATTTATTTGTATTTGATTAACTGACAAAAATAAATTTAGTGAACCAAGTAAGCTAGCATTGTCAAAAACAGAAACAGAAAACAAAATAAATGATAAATCAGCTGAACATATATTTATGACTTCAATACATACAAGTAAGTCAGGCTAGGAAAACTTCCCAAGTACCAAGGAATATTTCCTGACAAGTGATTGGATGTAAGTGAGCTGCATGCATAAAATGTTATCTAGTTATGGTGAATTCTGCCTTGTGTATGAACTGGTAAGCAAAGATGAGGTGAATGAACTTACAGGTTTGTCAAATGTTTCATTGAAGCCCATTCCTCTGGAATATTGCCAGAAATGTAGTTGCGAGTTGGGTCACTGTAACAGATAATATAGTGGTTAGCATCAATATATACTTGAGAATTTAACTTGTTCCACTTTATAAAACGTCAAGTAAGCATTGCTTTGGAGTATAAACCTTGCTTGTTGAAAATAAAGTTTCTTTTACAACATAATTTGAATTAGACGATACTTTTGTTTCTGTTTTGGTTGTGTCTATGATGCAAATCGTGCATGTTAGATTTTTTTTTTTTTTTAGTTTAACGTGGGTGTCCGGGCCAGCTTGCGCGCACCTCGACTAATCCCACGGGCCCTGAAGTTAACGACCAAGTAAGCCTCCAGTGGCCATCATATGAGCAACCACAGGGCTCGAACCTGAGACCATAAAGGGAGCAAATCTCTTAATCCCAAGCTCTTACCTTAATAATAATATGTGCATGTTAGATTTTGAATGCACATATTATTACCAAATACTTCATAGGTGCATTCAATACCTTTAAGCTGTTGAAGTATGCAGATTAGTGAATGCTCATGCAGAAAATATTCTCAAGACGGTCACCCTTAGCACATAAATGCTAATGGGTATAGTTTTTTTATTTAACTATTGGATTGAATTAAAATTTTACTAATAGATTTTTACAGTGTTAAATTTTCATAGTCAGCTAAGATTTTCGTAGTCGTCTAAGATTGGTATGCCACCACATTAAACCTAAATATTATTGTTCAAGATTTATTATATTTTTCTAATTAATTTAAGATTGTTTAATCTATTTAATATTGTATAACTCTTTAATTATTTTTCTTGGTATCCAAATAGCTTTAAGAGTTGTAATATTGAGTTTTTGATTATTAAGATTACTAGAAAGAAATCATTCAATAATAATAAAATTATATATTTTTTATTCTCATTTGTTAGGTTTAGCTGCGTCAAATATGCTTCTTTTTATTATTATTATTAAGGTATTTCCATTCCACAATATAAATTAGTCGATAAAAGTTATTTTGAGATTCTAAAATTAATACACGTAGAAACACAATAAAATATATCCTGAAAAGATTCTTACAGAAATTCAAAATATGCAAGGTTGACCATTTCAGACGGGAGCTTGCCTTGAAGATTGAGCGTTTTGAGAGATCTGTTATTAAAAAAAAACATCATGAGTACATAAACAAACGAATCCAATCTATTTAAAAAACATTTTAACATACTACAACTAATTAATTCAACTACAACTAATTAATTCAAGACCAAAACATTTTAACAACAAGTATTCAAATAAATATAGAAGACAAAAAAAAATCTTACAATGACGTGATATGACAATAACTATCATTATTGAGGATGAGGGTGCAACTGCATACGATGGTGCTATTGGCTTTTGGATCTTGTTTCAACAGATTCATATCGTGCAGAGTTCCTGGTTGGTTGCAAGCATCGCCCACCCGGCGTCAGTGTCTTGCCAATTTGTCTTAACGCCGTCACTAGTTCAAGGATCATGCATCCACGGAAAATTTTATCAAAATTCATATCCATAATATAACATCGGTTAATAGTAACTCTTATCACCAAAAAAAAAAAAAACTAATAGTTTTCGAGTGGTATTCTAACACAATAAATGGTCGGAATCTCGAGTACAAATCCAGAGCTACTTCCTGTTGGATGCACAGTTGAGAGTGAATGTACGGATTTGGGCCCTTTTTTTTCAGAATTTCCTTTTATGTTCTTACCCCATTAGTTATTTTTCTGTAGCTGCAGTGTAAAGTGAAGAAATGATTCTCCAATGAAGTAATTCATGAGCAATGAACAATAAATTTATATTAATGAATTTCTTAATCTTAGTATGAGGTTGTAGTTGTAAGCAAATCTGTGGATATGTGACTTAGCACACCAATGGAATGGAAAGTCGTGGAAATTAATTAGCTCAGATTATTACAACACTCCATATATTATTGCAATAAAAACAAAGCTTACTCTCTTACCTTCGTCTGGATGTAACTGATATGAGACAACCAAAGTAGCAGAACTGAAAAGAGTGATCACGACCACCATTACTCGGCAAAACTGAAGAAGTCCATGCGGAGGCTGGAGCGTCGTGAACATGTTGGGTGGAGGAGTAGGAAAGAAGCTTGAATAAGTTTTCATTTTATGAGGTACGTACTTGATTTATACTGGACGTACGTGGGGACAAATTCTTAAATTTGTGAGAATGACCTTTAGCCACTAGATTTGATGATTCCTTTCATTTCTATCTCTCCAAACCGATAATTAATTATGAGTTGGACAAGTTTAAGCTGCTCATCTCTCCAGCCATTAATTTCTCCCCTTCTCTTTTCCTTCATCAGCCTAAATTATTGATAAAATTAACTACACGGTAATACTAATTCTTTGGCCGAGTCCAAACAGACTTATGGTATATATTTTATACAATATCTATACTTTCATAAATATTTCTATAAATATCTAGGATATTTTTAAGGTATTTATATTAAATATTTTATAATTATAAAATATTTATCTTAAAAAAGTTTATATAAACAAATATCTCTAAGAGCATAAAGAAAGAGGCTAGAAGGCCAGAGCCAATATCTCTAGATAGCATAACTCTAATATAAAACTTAAATAAGGTTTAAGGAACATTGAAGTCTAGAGAATGCTCACTCTTCACGTCACCAGTACAAACACTATACTGACTTAAGCATTAGAATGTTTTTTCTTGTAGATGTCACCAGGCCCATGCACTAGGTCCTTCGGATCCAGTTTTATTAGCCCATGAAAAGCGCTCATAACCTTTCTCATTTTTCTAGCCTCATCAATTAGCATTGTCTGTGAAAAATAAACAAGAAGTCAGTTCATTCATGTTTTTTTAAAACTTTTTTCATGGCTGACAATACATCTACGGCTACGCCAACAACACATGATGCTAGCAACTAAGCCAATGACATGTGATGCTAACAGCTAAACCGGCGGTTAAGCCCATTGATTACGCCCTATATGGCTATGCTAGTGGCTACACCCAAGGAAACACCCACGATGATGCCTACAACCATGTCTATAGCTATGCTCCATGGCTATGCCCCAAATCTACACCCACAAATAACTTTTGTATCACCTGGATATCGCGGCGACCGTTAAAATTTTTTCATGAAAAAAGAATAAATATCTAGCATCTTATTCTTCGGGGAAAACAGTCTCGTTTAAGGAGTCGCTACCTATTATTATGGTAACCAATAACCTTAATTGGTCAACTGAGATTCTATGGTCCGGGATTAATTATGCGAAAGGAAAGATGCTATCACCCCTTAAGCGTCTCCCTGAGGCAGGCTGCATTGCTGGTTTTGTCTAAAATTGCTAAGTGTTTTGTCCTCTTTTTTTTTTGTTTTTCCTATCATGTTCCTGGCTCTTGCGTTAATAAACAATGCTTGCGAATATTTCCAACTCTGACATTGGTAAATGTTGCACAAACCCAAAAAAAATTGTGATATTCTTGACTTTGGGGTCAGTGAATAAGTTTGTGAAATTTTGAATTTTTAATGAAGAAGAAATAATTTTTCTATGCCTTTTTCTTTTTGTTTACCTTTTTATTATTTACTCTATTTAGACAACAATAAATAAATAAATAAATAAAAAGCATTACACAACATTTTTTAATTTAACAGTAATGGTCCGCAGATTGAGCATATAGCAGGAAAAAACAACAAAACGCAAAAGAAAAAACAGTAAAACAAAGCTAGGATTACATCCTTCTTTGTTGGGAATTGATATTTATAATATTTCTCGATAGGCTTTTTATAGGATTATCCCGATCTCGTGATCCAAGTTCAACAGGTTAACCCAGATTGATTCAAATTGTTCTTTTTTTTATTGACTTTTGTTTTCAATTTCATCATTCAACATTGAACTGATTAAGAATTGAGCTTTATTTTTTTCTTATTTATTTTTTATGGGGTTATCACGATCTCATGACCCGGGACGAGAATTTAACAAGTTAACCCGAGTTAATCCGAGTCAATCTAATATATATTTATTTTTTTCTTAATATTTATAAAAAAAATATCATTTTAAAATTTTTTAATTTGACAATTACAGCCAGATACTAACTAAATTATTGTTCTTACCTATTAAAAAGTTTAGAAGACACTTACAAATAAACAATCACATCAAAAGACAAATAAAAAACATAATTTTTTTTCAAAAAATGATAATAAATAAATAAAAAGAAATAATAATATCACGCAATTACCCAGATTCAAATTTAAAATCGCAATCAATTGAGTCCCAGTAAGCAACTAATTTCGTTCACTCTCTCTCTCTCACTAAACCTTTCTTAGTTATTTTATTCTGATTTTATTTTTATCCTCTTCTAATTTTGTTTATTTTTATACTTAATAATTGAACATATTAATGTTTTGACAAAAACCCTATATTTATTTATGAAATCTACACAGAATAGAAAACACGTCATCACTTTCTCAATGAATGTTAGCAAAAATACTCCATTAATAACATTTCAAAAAGGAGGAAAGAGAGAAAGAAATGAGAGAAGAAGGTAGGTTCAACCGAGGTCAAACAGAGGAAGAATGGGAGAAAGAGGAGAGGAAATGAGAAAGAAAAGAGAGGAGAAGAGAGGTCCAAACTCGAAGAGAGGATAAATGAGAGAAGGGGAAAAGGAAAGGGAGGAAGAATTGTGAGAAGAAAGCAGGCCCAACCAGTGTAATTAATCACTACATTAATATAAATTGTCTGACAAGTTTAAAAAATCACTCTAAAATTTGTAGAGAGGTATTGATTTGATGGATGGTTATCTCATAAATATTTTTAACTTTAAATTTTTTTAAATAAAATATTATTATATTTACTTGATTAATTAGTTGAAAGATGTTGAAATTTATAAGATAAGGAGGCAGGCACGTATGGAGGCATTTGACCCACAAATTTAATGACTACAAGCTATTATGTTGAATGATTAATATCACTATAGCGTCGGCTGCTAAAAAGCATTTTCATGGGAAAAGTCTCAGATATTTGAACCCGACTTGTCAATTTATTGGACACTAAAAGAGACCCACATTGCATGAAGTCCATTCCATACTGCTGTAAAGTGTACTGAGAAATATATTCGTGCCCATTAATATATTTTTTTTCATCAGAAACATGTTTGATTCCTTTTCATAGCTACTTAGGCGATGTTTGTTTTTTAGAATTTATTTTTTGAGAAATTATTTTTTAAATTTTTTTATATTTATTTGTTATTAGAAAAGTTAGTTAATAAAAAATACTTTCTAGTTAAAGAAAAATTTGACTTGTTTTCCAGAAAAGTGTTTTTCTGAAAACTTTTGGCGGAAAATACTTTCTGGAAATTATAAAAAATTTAAAAATATCATATTATTTGCTTATTATATCAAATTTGGTCCTCAAACTTTTGATTGCTATATATATTTTGTTTTGAATATTTATTTTTCAATTTCATCTCTTAAAAATTAATTTTTATATTAACTTTTATCTTCATTTTTATAATTGTTATTTGCTTTTTTCTTATCATTTTTTTATTGAAATTTTTTATGTATCAAATTTGATCCTCAATCTTTTGATTGTTACTTATTTTATTTGAAATAATTTATGAAATGTTAATTATTATTATTTTAATTTCTTCATCTTTTATTTTTTTTTATTTTTTAGATTTGATCTCTATTATTTTGATTATTATTTATTTTATTTGAGATAATTTATGAAGTTATATTTTTTTTCAATTTCATTCTCATTCAACTTTTTAATTTGTACGATTTGTTCCTCATTATTTTAATAAACTTGAGAAAAATAAAACATTAATAAGTTATTTTCCAGCTCATTTTCCATGATCATAACCAAACACTGGAAAGTATTTTCCAACTTATTTTCCATTACACTGCCAAACATTAGAAAATAATTCACTTTCCCAAAATTCACTTTCCAAAAAAAAACTACTTTCCAGCAAACAAACGGGGCCTTAGATTTGATGATTCCTTTTCATTTCTATCTCTCCAAACTGAAAAGGGTTGATTACAAGTTACCAGCTGGTAAATATCGCAACAGGTAATTAATTTCTCCACTTCTCTTTTCCTTGATCAACCTAAATTATTGATAAAATCAACAACACTGTAATACTAAGTCCAATTAAGCATATATGGTATTTTGTACATTATACATATTTTTATAAATATCTAGGATGTTTATAAAATATTTATATTAAATATCTTATAATTATAAGATATTTATCTTAAAAATAAACAAATATATCTAGGAGCATAAAAAGAGAGGCTAGATGGCCATAGCTCATCTCTCTAGATAACACAAGTCTACTATAAAACTTAAACAAGGTTTAATGAATATTTAAGATTACAAAATAATCATTCTCCCCGTCACCTGTTTAAACACTATACTGATTTAAGCATTAGAATGTTTTTCTTGCAATTGTCACTGGCTCACCAAGTCCTTCGGATCCAATTTTAGTAGCCCATAAAAACCGCCCATAATCTTTTTCTTATGGATTTTTTTAGTCCTTCAGATCCAATTTTATCAGCCCATGAAAACCACTCGCAATCTTTTCTTGATGATTTTTTCAGCCTTATCAATTGGCATTGTCTGTGGAAAATAAACAAAAAGTCAGTTCATTCAGTTTCTTAAAAAATAATTTCATGGTTGGCAATACATCTATGGCTACACCAACGACACATGATGCCAGTAGCTAAGCCAATGACATGTGATGCCAACAGCTAAACTAGCGGTTAATCGCTCAACTACTACCCACATGACTACACCAGCGATTACGTCTGATATGGCTATGCCAGACACCCAAGGCAACACCCACGACTATGTCTACGACTACACTCTATGGTTATGCCCTAAGGCTACACCCATAAACAACTTTTCTGGCGACTTGTACATATAAAAGGTGTTGTCGAGACTTGGGAGCTCTGTTGATACACTAAAGGTAACATTACCCCCTATAAGTATTTCCTCCCCCACTCTTGCTAGGTCAAGTCTTCCAAAAACATCTATTTGCAAGACCTGGTACATGTATGAAAAAACTACAAAGTAATATTAATTCTTGGGCCAAGTCCAGTCGGGCCTACACGATGTTTTATACAATGTACACATCTTCGTAAATATATTTATAAATATCTAGGATATTTTAAGATATTAATATTAAATATCTTATAACTTATATATTTATGAGATATTTATATAAAACATATTAAAACTTAGATATTTCTTAAGATATTTATCTTAAAAAGGTCTATATAAACAAATATCTTTAAAAGGATAAAGAAAGAGGTCAAAAGGCCAGAGCTCATCTCTCTAGACAACACAAATCTAATGTAAGACTTGAACAAAACTTAAGGAACATTTAAGCCTACTGAATACAACCCGATTTCTATCGGGTCCACTAGACGATCCTGCCTTCATCCATCCCCGTATCTCTCCCTCAACCGACTATTATATGTCTCCTTAAAATTAAAAAAGAAATCATCAAATTCAATTCAAGAAAACAATAACTTACAAAAAACTTGTTGAACGAACATACCACGAAGTGTTGAGCGTGGTTGCTGACGAATTGTTGCACTCAATTTTGGCAGTCTTCACTTCACACGTGCGTCTCCATAAAAAGATTCATTGGGCTCGGCTCACGTCCAAGAGTCGTAGCTTATAAGAAAAAAAATATTGCAAGTTAAATATATTTATAAATAACAACAAATTAATTAAAGATAGATGTCATTAAAATTAATCTTACCATCCGCTTCAAATGTGCAATGAATGGAACGAAGCTGTTGGTGTGTGTAGTAACCGAACCGTGAATGTTTTGGTTATGGTTCTCGGCACTGGACTGTAAGCGTCGTGTGAACAGCTCGGACATCATGTGCTGAATATACTATGCCCATATATCCTCCGAGATGTATGGCAGCCTAAAATCCCTCCAAACCGCCATGTTATTCCAACCTGGTAGAGCATTATCTCTAGCATAGTTTTTAGCTTTTTTTGCGCTTTATACCAAAAGTCACGCAATCTACATGATATAAATGTATTTTATATGAGTTAATGACAAATTAGATTTTAATATATAAATTGTTTTTAAAAAAAAATATCGTATTGTTTTTTATGCTACCTAGTTGCTACATGATTCTCTCACATAGTCCTCGCAACATTATCATTTATGCTATCCACTCGAATTTGTTCTGTGTATAAAAAATTTATAAAAAATAAATCAATAATTTCAATATAACATAAAAATAGTTAAAATTTTAAGTTAACACTAACCTCAAATCTTCTAAACCATGCATCGATATAAGGTTTCCAATCATGATGTCTGCAAACCTGGCTCCATTAAAACAATGGAATTTCTATCGACAACTTAAACATCGATGTTATTACTCGGGCGGCCTCAATGTTTATGAACCTGAAAATCAATAAAATTAATGAAATATTAGTTGTTCATAAATTATTAAACACAAACCAACTAAAATCAAAACAAACTTACATTGAAAGTTCGTCCTTCCAATGTGCTATATACCTGCGGGGGCATTGACCTTGCTGTGAAGGGACACCGCCTCTACGTTTTAGAACCGTGCTGGAAGAGACAGCGTCGTAAGTCAACGCAGGTGCCTCTTCTTGGTTGGAACCTAATGACACGTCATCATCGCTGCTATAAGAACTAGTTGTGATCATTTGTTCAAGACGTGCAGTTGATTTTGTTATATGCATCTACAACAAATTTGATGTATCACCATAAATGCTAGGATCTGAGATCATCTCTTGGATGTTGGTCTGTCCTTCAAGCATGCTCACCACTTCTGACATTATAGGCCATAGAGATGGAGATGCATTGGTGCATAAGAGAGCCAATTTGATGATCCTCTCAGCCTCTTCCTTGTTGAATTCAGACTGTAGCTTTGGGTCCACTATCTCCATTAAATTTCGCTTTTTTTGCACTCCATGGGCCTATGAAAGCAAAAGTATTTGCAAAGAGGAGTAGTGCCTAATGTATCATGAAATCTAGATAGCAACAAGAATAAACTTGTAACTTACCCAGTCAAAAAGACATACGAATTCATTTGTTGTGCAAAACTATAAACATCTACTTTGTCTGTTAAATAACCCCACAGCATATATTATAGAGCCATATATATCCTCTGAAATCAGAACCATGCCAAAGCTAAATTTTATGTGTGGTTAGGTTAACATGAGATCTCATCTGACGATCTTCTTTAACCAGAACCAAAATTTTATGTACAACTCAATCAACATGAAATCCCATAGGGCAATTCCATTTAATTAAAGCTAAAATTTGTGTGTGATTGGGTTAGCATGAGATCCTATCTAGCAATTTTCTTTAACCAGAACTAAAATTCTATGTGTAGCTCGGCCCACCTGAAATCCCATCCCGAGATTTCCTTTTACCAGAGCTAAATTCTATGCATGGTTGGGTTAACCTGAGATCCCATCTAGCAATCTTTTTTAACTAGAACCAAAATTCTATGTGTAGCTCAGCCAACCTGCATTCCCATCTAGCGATTCCCTTTTACCAAAGCTAAATTATGTTTGTGGTTGGGTTAACATGAGATCTCATCTAGCGACCTCCTTTAACCAGAACCAAAATTTTATGTACAGCTCGGTCAACCTGAAATCCCATCTGACGACTTCCTTGAACCAAAGCTAATTTTTATGTTGCGGTTGGGTTAACCTGAGATCCTATTTGGCAATCTCTTTTAACCAGAACCATAATCTGTTTATGTGTAGCTCGGATAACCTGAAATCTAATCTGGCGACTCCCTTTAACCAAAGCTAAATCAATGTATGGTTGGGTTAATCTAAGATCCCATCTAGCGGTCCCCTTTAACCAGAACCAAAGTTATATGTGTGAGGCTAAAGTTCATGTTTTTATCTATGGTCATACGTGGTCCTAATAGTTCGGGCCAAAATATAGATGTTTTTATTCGATCGTTGATTGATAACTTGACACAGTTGTAGTCCTCTAGTGTTTTGACTTATGATGTATCGAAAAAAAAAACAAAATATTCTTATGAAAGCAGTTTTGATATGGACTACAATGATTTTCCACCTTATAGAAAGGTTTTTTATTGGAGCACGCATGGAAAACTAGTCACCACCATCTCCTGGTGACAACCATTTCTTGGTTAATAGGCTTGTTTGAGATTGTGGTAGTAGCTGCGGTTCAAAGTGTTTTTCGCTTAGAAATGCATCAAAATGATTTTTTTTATTTTTTAAAATTTTTTTTTGAGATTAGCACATCAAAACGATCTAAAAACATAAAAAAAAAATATCAAAAAAAAATTTAAAATTTAAAAAAATACAGTTCCAAACGGAGCCAACATCTCTAGTCACCACCTCTTGGTCATCGTAACCAGCCTCTCACACTATGATCACCTCACATCGTGACCATCTCCTCGCATGCTCCTTTTTGCATCTTTTGCTCTAACATAGTATTCTTCTCCGGATCCTGTATTTCTAACTTAAATATCATAGGGTCTCATATTCTGGTATTAAACTTGTTTTTATAGGAGATTTGATAGAAGTCATCTCGTCATATCACACACTAGCAGTCAAGTCATGATATTCCCCATCAGTCCAAGACACAGTCATGGAAGGCACTAAACAACTTCATTATTGTTTCCTTTTTAAAAACCTAATTTTACTCTCCATTAATTCTCATTTGGTGTAAATTATTAGAAAAGTTCTTGTGCCTGCATCCGAAATTAAAGTCATTTAATCTTATTAGTAAACAAAACCTCTCACCACTAGCCCAACTTTATTAATTTTATTAATTTAATGTATATTAGCAACCCTCGTGTTGTTTGATTAATTATATTTAATACTTTAAGTAAAGGCAAAAAAGCTTTTATCATTGAAAATTAGAAAAAGCGAACATATTTGACAAGATGAGATTCTGATTAATTTATTAATTTGTCCACTTTTTTAAAAAACTTTATTAAAATATAATTGCTTTCAACAGGTACAAGTAATCTTTCCTTTTATTTTTGATATATCTAATTGTTCAAGCAGCAAAACGAAAGGGCATAGAATTTTCCGCAAAGACTTTTCACAACTTCATTTCATTCTTGGAAGTTGCAATGTGAACTCAAGTATTACTCATGGATGCATGGATCAGTTAATAGCAATGGTAGTTTAATAGCAATGGTAATTTATATAATTATTAATTTAAGGTATATAAGATTAATTAAAATATGTATAAATTATTCCGAACATCCATTTTAATTAAAAAAAAAATTGATGCTAGTTTCTCTCTCAGTAATAAAGACATAGGTAGAAAGAACATGCTGCTTTTAAATGCTGATAGGTTGATGGATGCAGACATGACTTCTTTTTTCCACATTGGGTCCTGTTAATCTCATGGACTTGATCAAAAAGATGCATGGATCAGTCAATATAGATAGTACGTGAAGTGTAGATTAATTATAGTAATTCCCATTCCTGTCTTTCTTCTTCTTCTTTTCTGTACGTAGGTATAAATCTGGGTTAATTTTGCTCAAACCTGGTTATTAAACTTAGCCTGGCCCGGCAGGTTGATCTAGGACCTAGTTGACCCGGTAGCTAGACCGGTCCGGGTTTAATAAAAGACTGACTGGAAAAACAACCTGGCAAAACCCGGTCAACCCGGTGGGTCAACCCATGACTCTGGCGAGACCCGATGGTTTTTTTTTTTCTAAATGTGGGATTTGAAACCCTTTAATATATATACTTTATGTTTCTAAGAAAAATAATTAGACTTCATTTTTAATCCGGTCTAAAATGTGCCTGTATTATAAATAAGATTCCAACAATTTTCTACATGAATATAAATTGTTTATAAATTGTCTGATAAGTTTAAAAACAACTTTAAAATTTATAGAGATATTAATTTGATGAATCACTAAAAGGATAGTTTTTGACTTTAAACATTTCTAAGTAAAATATTATTAGATTTACTCGGTTAACTATTAAAAGTGATATTTTAAAATATTCAGTGTTTTAATTAAATCAAAATAATAATACTTATAAATCTTCACCTCGTATTTTCTTTGGCTCTCCTAGTTGCAGGTTGCAAGATGTTGAAATTTAAAAGATAAGGAGGCAGGCGCATATAGAGGCATTTGAGCTAGCCACAAATTTAATGACTACAAGCTATGTTGAATGATTCACATCACTAGCGGCGGCTGCTAAAAAGCATTTTCATGGAAAAACTCTCAGATATTTAAACCTGACTTGTCAGTTTATTGACTTGAAACTTGCTAAGAACATACTGAAAACGAGAGAGATTCCAATCAGAAAAGAGAGAAGGAAAAAGGATTTATACCTTAATCTCTTAATAAAAGAGACCCACAGTGCTTGAAGTTCTTTCCATTGTGATTTTTCAATGGTTTTTTTTAATCCGTGTTTGTTGACCGCTGGCTATAAAGTGCACTAAGAACACGAAGGTTTTTTTTTATTTACTTTCAATGCTGTAAAGTGCACTAAGAACTTCATCATCAATTGTTCACTAATTGCAAGTAGAATTTTCTGCTTTTTCTTTTTCTTTTTCTTTTGGAAAATACTGATTGAGGTAGACGTAGACCAATCTCTTTTGCACCTGGTCCTAAAGGACAACAAGCTATTTGGAGTTTATGATAGACTCAAATGCATGCATTTATATAGCTAGTTGGTGCATAATTGGCAGTTTCATACTTTTAGCTGGTTTATTTTTATATTTTAAAAATATTTTTAGAAAAAAATTAAATTTTTTATATTATTTTTGTTTTAAATTAATTTTTTAATGTTTTTAGATCGTTTTAAAATGTATATGTTAAAAATAATTTTTTAATATTATTTTTAAATATTTTCCAATAAAAAATACTTTTTAAAATGACTGCTAACATTTATAAAATCACCATCGGTTTTAATGCTTCTGATAGTCATCATTTGCTTTGAATATTGAGTTTTTTTCCTAAAACCGTGAGCAAATTTATTTCTCGAACGAACAGACTCTTGTTATTTCACAAAAATAGTCTCGTGACACGTGGGTTGTGCATGTATTATAAAAAATAATAATTAATAATTATAGTTGTCTACGTACCTACATGGCGGTTGTGCATGTATTATAGAAAATAGTCTCATTACTTTTTAAATAATCAAAGAGATTTGAAAGTTTAATGGAGGACTAAATTAAAAAAGTTCAAGATCAAGAATTAAAATAAAAAGGGTGTTGAAATCCAAGGCTGAAATTGAAGTTTATCAAGGGCAACAATACATAAAATTAAAAGTTTGAAGCCAATCAAGGATGTAATTGAGAGAAATCACAAATCGAAAGATTAAATTGAACTTTACCAAAATGACATTGTTTTGGTTACTGTTCATTTTCTTCTTATTTTTTTCCTTGAAAAGACTGCTCATGAATTACAATATTTCAGGGGCATTCAATGCTTCATTTTTCTACCAAATTTGACAAAACTTGCACGAAAATGATCGTCTAACATCTTATTACACCCCGGTGTGGTACTTTATGGCCAATTGACACCATAACGTCGTGGTACCGGCCCAAAGAGGCCTGTTTAGGTAGCCTTCAACTGTCAAATTTAATAGTTCATGATGCCTACTTTGAGCCAACGGTTGTGATCCTTCGGGGCTGAATCAAGGGCCAAGATTTGACACCATTAAAAACAAAATGTTTCTCTTTCATCCCCTATAAATAGGGGTGGATTCCATGCCCTGAGTGTGAAGAAAATCGGGTGAAAAGTTGACAAAAAACCAACCTCCCTCCCCTTTTTTTTCTTTTAGCCGACAATTCTCTCTCTTCTTTATCTCTCTCCACCGTGTTTTCAGCCGCCACAACCTTAGGACAACTGAACAATCACAACACAAACCCCTTTATAAACACATCTCCTCGCTGACAACAGAAACCATAACCGCCAATCTCTACTTCTCCTTTTCCACCACAAACTTCTTCTTTTTCTTGCACCACAGGAACCCAACCACCACCTCAGTATTGTCGTGTTCCACCAGCACTTCCATCGTCCTCTGCAAGACCAGTGATGACAGTCGTGGCCCATGTGCCAGGCGAGCTCCTTCTTCTCTTCCCCCTCTCATATGCATATAGGATGTGAAATAATTCACGTCCTGCAACTGCTGGCTTCTAGTAGCAGATGCAAACTAGGCAGGACTCGTTTTGGCCTTGCCTAGATGGTTGCGACGGATCTAGCCCACACCTAAAGAAGAAGGAGAAGGAGGAGGAGGGTCTGTTGGGCCACTAGTTGGCTAACCCGACTGAGTTGGGCTGGACCCATTTCGACCCAGCCTGTATGGTTGGGCCAGGTCCAGCTCAATTTATATTTCACATAATGATAATAATAATAAAAACAAAAAAACAAAAAAAAATAATTCCAAGGGTCATTTCAAAATATTTGTGATTTTCTCGCAAGTTTTTTCAATAGTTTTGTATAATATTAGGCTGTATATTTATATTGTAAGATACAAATCCGGTATTAAAATATCCGGTATTCTTCAAAAATTAAAAATTAAAAAAAAAATCTCAATTTTTTTTAAATTAATTTCCTCAAAAAAATAAAAAATATTTTGTTTTCATGCATACGGTCGAATTCTAAAAGTTTTCCAAGCATATTTTCATTAAAAAAACAAAAAAAATACATCTTTCTCATGTTTTAAAATGTAAAATGAATATCATAACCAGCTTATGATTTTCTCTAGGGTTTAGCCAAAGCACTAAAAATCCTTTACTAATCATTTTGTTCATTTTATATTTAAAGTGTTAGGATTTAGCTGTAAACTTTAATATGTGGAGGTATAAAACTACATTGTAAAGTATATACCTTCAGGTATTAAAGATACAAAGTGCAAAATAAATGTGATACTAAAATTTAGACTTTAGAACGATTAGGATTTAAGTCGATAAGATAGAGACTTCCTTACAAAGAAAAATCTACTGTGAACCTTAGACAAGACATATCAAGACATTTCATTATACCTTAATTTATACACCTTTCAAATACACTACAACATTTAACAGTTTTATTGACGGACCTAATCCACATTCTGTCGGTAAAAAAAAATACCGATGGTTTTACAGACGGAAAATACGAGCAAAAAAAAAACTTCCCACTGGAAATATTCTGTCGGTGATCGTGGCATATGCAGTAAATATTTTTCAACTCTCGGTGAAATGCCGACGAACAATATTTGTCTGTCTAGGTGTCGGTAATTATCGGTATGCAGTAAATATTTTTCAACTCTCGCTAAATACCAACGAAATGTTTTCGTTTGTAGAGACGTTGATGATTTTGGCATTTCCAGTAAATATTTTTCAATTCTCTGTAAAATACCGACGGAGAAGGTCCATCTGTAAATCCGTCGGTGGTGTTTTAAAAACAAAAATTTTTAAAAATTATTTAGAATAAATAATATAAAATTATATAAATTAATAGTAAAAAAAAACCAATTATGCAAATAAAATTGTATTAAACATCAAAATATAAAAATAAAGTTAAACAATATTTATCTAAATATTCATCACAAAAAAAATTAAACTAGAACAATGGCGGAGCTGGAGGAGGAGGAGGAGGTGGTGTAGGTTGGTCGTTCTCGGGACTAAACGACCAAAAAGGAGGCGCACATGTATCACCCATATGTGATCTAATGTCCATGACCATTTGGCAGAGTTGTTCATAATTCACCGAGAGTCAGTCGTATTTTTCGGTGAGATGAGTTGTGTGTTGCTGCAAGGCCATGAACTCCTTAGATTGGGTGCTCGATACTGATTGGAAGCTCCCAACGGTTGAGACACTACGGGCCGCCCGCAAGTTCTCGGTCGTAGTGTTGGAGAGACCGTACACCTAATTTGTATCGGATCCACTAGACAATCCTACCTCCATCCATAAATCTGGAACGAAATCCGGATGGGTCGAAGGATCGTCCCCATATCTCTCCCTCAACTGGTTATTATTGGTCTCCTGAAAATGAAAAAAGAAATCATCATATTCAATTCAAGAAAAATAATAACTTATGAAATAAAATGGTTGAACCAAGGTTGTCAATTCCATTTCGGTAAGTGTTTCGTTTTTTCAATTGGAATGGAATGTTTCGGTTTCAGAGCGTTTCAAGATTGTACTTTTCATATATATATATAATTCAACAAACATAATTCAAATTCAAGATAAATTAATTATAAATTATGCCATATACAAACACAATGTCAAACAAATATAATTTTAAAATTTAAAATATTCATAAATAGTCAAGATTAAATAGAACTTTAACTTAAAATAATTCAACTTAAACAAAATACCAAAATATTATAAAAGTAAAATATTTTAACACAAAAGAAATATAAATCAAACCCGAACTTTTCACTTCTAAAAGATAAAGGGAAGCCACACAAGCCATTCACGTCAAAACACTACGACAATTAATTATTGAACGAAGGTAGAGGGAGTTGGAATCTGAGTGTCACATTTAGGTTTGTGATGTTTTGAATATAAATGAGTAGGAAAATACAATAAAGCCCTTGGAGGCTTAAAAGTAGGAATAAATAAATGAAGGGTATTGTAGTAATTGTATAAAGAGATGATATATATAAATAGAAAGAAGAAAAAAAAAGAAGAAGAAGAGATCTGAAAAATTTGAGAGAGAATCGGCAGGAGAGATAAGGGAGAAAGAAGAAGAAGAGAAAAGAGGGAAATTAGAAAGGAAATAGAAAGGAGTTTGAGGAAATAAGTAAAAAGGTAAGATTATGTATAAATATGTGTTAATTAAGCTTTAATTTTGATTTTGATAAATGTTAGGGTTATGAAATTTGTGTTTTGAGTTTGATTGATGAGTTAATTTGGATGTTGTAGGGTTAATTGTTGTGGATATTTGATTATTTGGATGATTTTGAGAGATTGAATTGAAAGATGATGATTTTGAGTTATGATTTTGTTTGAATGGTGAAATTGTGTTAGGAATTTAGAGAGAACAGTAGGTTTCTGTTAAAAATTCTGGGTTGGAGGTTGAAGATGACAAAATTTCGGTTTGGTCCCTCAATTTTGGAAAATTACAGTTTAGTCCCCAAACTTTGGAAAATTCGCAAATTGGTCCCTGGAGCCTATTCCGAAAATCTGAACAGAATAACATATGAATTATGGGCAGAATTACTGTATAGATATGAAAATTTAACACTTTCAATTTGGTCCTCCAATTTGACAAAAATTACAATTTGACCCTAAAAATTTGGTAAAATTCCAGAATGGTCCTTGGAGTATAATGAGATGATCTGGACAGAAATGAGGACTAATTATGGTCAGAATTTCAGTATATTCATGGATTTATGATAAATTTCAGTTTGGTCCTCCAATTAGACAAAAATTACAATTTGGCCCTAAAAATATGATAAATTACAGATTAGTCCCTAGCTGTAATATTAGCTTTTTCAGATTGGTTTGATGAATAATTGAGGATTATTTAGTGAATTATTACCAATTTTATTATTTGCTTTATTATGGATTAGATTTCGGGAAAACCGTTAGATTTTGGGTTTTTAGAAAAATAACTAGTTTAGTCTAAAAACATTTAGGGTTATGAAATATACCCTTAGATAAGTGTATTAAATAGGTTATATATTCTTTTGAGTCATTCTTGAATATGTCTCCTTTATATTCAGATAATCCTGATATTCTACCGGCGGGACGTCAGTAGGATTTTCTTCGATATCAGCTTTGAGTTTTGTTGCTTTTGAGTCAGGTGAGTGGATAATTTTCCATATGCATGAGAAATATTATAAATATTTGATTTGTTAATATGAATTGGATCATGCTTCTTGATAATACATATGTTGATTATTATCCTTGTTATGATAAGCATGATCAATTGTTGAATCCGAATTATTGATATGAACCAGTATATATTTTGAATTGAATTCTGAATTGATAGCTCCTCATTTGATTGATGTCATGAGTTGAGCCTTGAGATATGAATATGTCTGTTTGATTATGATTATGAACCTATGGTATGTCAGTCAGAATACCCATTCTAACATGGTAGTGTTAGTCTTTGTGCACATCGTATCTGAACCCTAGTTGGTCGGGGGAGTCACCAACCTGTGTGGACTGATCATCCCACAGTACGGAGCCTCATGCTCATTGCATTTTGATTTTCTGACGAGTTTTACCATATGACATTCTTGTTATGGCCAATTTGAGAACACTTCCATAAGAACCTAAAGCCATACTTGTATATATATTTCTCATTGTTTTATTACCTCGTGTGTGTATATTGAACGTTATCTATTCACTGAGTTGTTGAACTCACCCTCTCATTATTATTCTTTTCAGGCTTATAGCTTGATAGCAGGTTACTTTTGTTGAACCTTTCGAATCTGCTTTTTGGTTGTAATTTGTACCTTCCTTTTATGTCAAGTTAGTGCTCCAAAACTATGAATTATATTAACTCTTGTATTAAGACAATTCAATTATATTATGAAGTTGATTTTGTTGTTAATGCTGCGTTGAACTCTGATTGAGTTAGGATAAGTTTGTGTGTAAGTTTGGGTTCGCATAGGTATGGAACCTTGGAGGGGAACCTTGCCTATGTGCCGGTCATGGATCCGGGATTCGGGTCGTGACAAGGTTAATACACAAACACCACCCAATTAGTATTTTTTTAACCCTTAATTAAACTATAAGTTTTGTTTGTCACCCCTTTAAATTCCCTTCAGTTTACTTATTCAATATCACAAGGAGGTCATGCTTTTCTTAAGGATAATAAGAAATATTCCAGTGCTTTTTATATTATAATCGTATTGCACAATATATTTTTATTATGATATTAATGGAGAATGATTTTTTGATCTCTTAACATTTTATAAAAAAAGATGTGCAACCCATGTTTTATTCAACCAAAGAAATGGAAGGAATGTAATAGATATTGGTGTCAATGAAGGTTTGTTAGGAGATGGGAGTTCAATGAAGATGAATTTGCCCTTTTACCATGCCAAAAAAATAGATTATGGTCCATAAATTTATTATTATTGTTGTTTTTTTTTTTGTTTTTTTTAGATTGATTAAAGATTGTTTTGTAGTTGAAAATGGAGTTATTAATATTTATATGGTATTTTTATGATTTGTTTTGGTTAAAATAAGTTGAAGTTTGAGTTTGATTCAATAGCTTTTCAAGCCCGAAATGAAACATGTGAACTAAAACTAGAATATTCCGGCCGAAATTTATCCGGAAAATCCAGAACAGACCGAGATTTAAAATGAGATGAAAATTATTTTGTTTTGCTTCGTTTTTTGAATTGATACGAAATGTTTCGGTCATTCCAGACGAAACGGAACGGAATTGACAACCTTGGGTTGAACGAACATATCACAAAGTGTTGAGCGCGGTTGTCAACGAACTATTGCACCTCGTTTTAGCGGTCTTCACTCCGCACGTGCGTCTCTACAAATAGCTCCATTTGGCTCGGCTCACGTCCAAGAGACGTAGTCTGTAAGAAAAAAATTAATTAAGTAACAACAAATTAAAAAACAATATATTTCATTTAAATTAATCTTACCATTCGTTTCGCACGTGCAGCAAATAGAACGGAGTCACCGGTTTGCGTGGTCACCAAACCATGAATTTGCCACTATATAGTCCATTTCTTATTCCCATTACCTTATATATTAATTTCCTTGTTTTACAATAATACACAATACCATATTAGATTTCTTTACATCAAAGTTTACTGTCAACTTGACTCATAACCCTTACATTGACATTATTACACAACATTTACTAGCATCATTTTTCTTTTAGTTAAAGTATTATTTATTTTATTTGACTTAGTCAAATCTTTAATTTTATTTAATATGCTAATATTTTCCACATTGCATTGCATATACAACTTTTCAAAATTCACAACTTAGCACTTCATTTCCATAACTTATACCATGAAATATCTAAACACAAAAAGTCAACATAATATATTATAATGAGTATTCATGCACTCAATAATTTTTATCACTATCAATTTTAATTCTTGTTTTTTTAATTTTATTTTTACAATAATTAGAAATTATTATACAATAATTTAATATGCGAACAACATCCGATACTATGAAAACGTAATAATATACAATATGAAAAGTATAAAAAATTTAAGGGCAACGAAAATATAACTTCTAAGGTATAAATTGTACATCATCATTGTTCACTTACATCCAAGCTGTGTAAAATCTCAAAAATCAAAAAAAGAAAAATTATAACACAACATAAACAAGGGATAATTGCATTAACAGTACACCAATTTTACACCTTTTTATCAATCAAATGCATGAATTTTATTTTTATTTTTTTTAATGCACCAACTCAATTAAGAATTCTAATCAAGCACCTAATTTCATCCAAACTCTTTTAGTTACTCCTTTTTTCGTTTACGTGTACTTTGGCATTTATTAAACAAAATTGCAACATTGATATACCATCTTTCAGTTTTTATCAGTCAAGTAAATAAACCTTTTTTTTGTTCATTTTAGTACACCATTTTTCAAAAATCTCATACAAAAACAAGCTGATTCCTTCTTTAAATCTAAATTTTATTAAAAATATTAAAAATATCCATCCCCATAAATCGGGAGCAATAACCACTGGCCAGGAAAGGTGCCTTGGGCTCTGAATTCTCACAACCACGGAGATAGCTTTCAGAGACCGTTTACATATATAGAATTATAAATCCATAAGCATACCAAGATGGATGGTAAGCAATAAAACGTTGTGTGGACGTCTAAATCTTAATTGATTACAAATGAAGCTCCAAGCATGTCTTTGGCTTTATTCAAATTAAAGACGAGGTTTCACTGAGGTTTAAACTTATGGACTCGGGATTGATGGCGTAGAGATCATGGGCAGATGTAGAGGAATTTCCAATCCATGATTTATCAGATGGAGGAAGGAGGCCTTGCGTGCTGTTTAAACTCTGGTCTGTGACCTGCTGATAGTGGCCTTTGACACGTTTGGACTGTAAATCATTATCATAAATGCTAGGATCTGAGGTCACCTCCGGGATGTTTGTCTGTCCTTCAAGCATGTTCAACACTTCTGACATTGCAGGCCTTAGAGATGGAGATGCATTGGTGCATAAGAGAGCCGCTTTGATCATCCTCTCAGCCTCTTCCTTGTTGAATTCAGACTGCAGCTTTGGGTCCATTATCTCCATTAAATTTCCCTTTTTTTGCAGTACATGGGCCTGTGACGACAATTTCAAAGACAAATAAGAAGGAAGCTAAGATATTTGACCAAATGTACCATGTTTTGCATTGAGAACTGATGCCTCACGCGTCATTAATTCAGGATAGCAACAGAAACAGACTGACGATGATTTACCCAGTCAAGAAGACAAACATTTTCGTTCTCTGGCCTGTAACTTGAGTTGCTCTTTCCACTGACAATTTCTAAGGCGACAACCCCAAAACTATAAACATCTGCTTTATCTGTTAGATAGCCCCACAGTGCATATTCTGGAGCCATATATCCTCTGAAATATTTTATTTTTAAAAAAAAAAATGCGGAATTAGTGTCCTTCAGAGACTTGAGGAGTATTACTATCAATAAACTTCAGGAATTAAATTAGTCTCAATACAACTTACATAGTTCCAGCAACTCGAGTGCTAATATGAGTGTTCTCCTCTTCATTGAGCTTAGCTAGTCCGAAGTCTGATATCTTGGCATTTAGATCTTTGTCCAGTAATACATTTGTAACTTTGATGTCCCTGTGAACAATCCTGATTGCTGATCCTTCATGGAGAAATGCTAAACCTCTGGCTATGCCAACATATATCTTATATCTTGTTGGCCAATCCAGCATCAGAGCACTTGTTTCGGAACCTGCTCCTAATAGGATTGTTGATAAGATCATTTCATGTTTGCTAGTTGATGCAGTGTTATAAAAAATATTTTTTACTGGAAATTTATCAACAAATGCTACTATGGTTACCAAAAAGTGCACGAGAGAGGGAGTTGTTTTCCATGTACTCGTACACCAGAAGCAACTGGTCTCCTTCAATACAGCATCCATAAAGCCTTACAAGATTGGGATGCTGTAAACAGGATATCATGCCAATTTCGTTCACAAATTCTCGGTTTCCTTGCCTGGATTTAGGAGATAGCTGCTTAACAGCAATAATAGTACCATCTGCTAATTCACCCTGCATAGGAAGTCAATCACGCATCTAAATGCTATAGTGTTTTTAGGGCGGATTCACCCATGCATGATTCCAATAATAAAATTGTGAGAATATGAAAATTCATTAGATGAAAAACCTTGTATACGGATCCAAAACCACCCTCTCCAATCTTGTTTTCTGAATTGAAATTGTCTGTGGCCGCTTTTAGCTGCCTCAAGGTGAAGGAACCAGTTTTCAAATCTAGCCCTTTAAGCTCTGCACGTAGCAGTTTGTATGGGAGGATGACAGTCAGGAGACATATCGTGAAATAATAGAAATCCTTGAAAATCATATATCCATGCACTACGCGCATTCTTTAGTGTGATTCGCCATTATTTAGAAAATTAAGAGAAGACTCAGTGTGCGGAAATGACTGATTTTACAATACCTCGTTCTCTTGTGTATTTGTCTCCATAGCAGAGCTTCCAATAAATGACACCCATTACTGCTGAAGTGACAACTCCGATCACAATAGGTTTCTTACTTGCTTCCTCAGGTTCTGATATTAAATAAAATTGCAAACGCAAAGAAGGGTAAACATCCCATCAAATGGATAATAAACATTAGCGCTGTAAAGACACCCGACCACTATAGCACAGTTCAATTCTCACCTTCACATTAAGTTCTGTAACCTGAAAACCACAGATCACGGAAGGATTCTTAGATGGGATAATGAAGTGAGTGGAAGAAGCTTACAGTTACAGTGACAACAAAAATCAGGCTAATCACTTATGCAGATTGGTTTATGAGACACATGAAATGTGTTTAATCTCATCAGTTAGGGGAGGAAAAAAAACCCAGAAAGCTCATAAAATTGAAATAGAAATGAATTCAATGGTGTCCTTCTACTGTATAAATTAAACTCCTTGAAGTCTGTAAGTTTCAAATGAGAGGCAGAAAAAGAACATGTAACATACCTGAACATACGGATATAGCAGAAATTATAAGACCATAATTTCCTCTTTTTGGAATGCTAGTAGTGCCTTTTCCAGCCCAGTATAATCGGATCTCCAGGGTACGGTCTGTCACAGTGGTGTTGAACGCTCTTGTGAAATTTTTGTTAGATCCTGGTATTAAATCCTTTTGCACTGGTGTTCCCTGGAACAAAGTTTCCTCCTCAAAAGGGTTCCTTTGAAAAAAGAAAAAAGACATCCACAATCTCTCCGCAAGGAAAAGGTAATTAATTACCTGAATGTAAATATCAAAAACACGCCTTGCAACTTTGTTGTACAGTTTTTCATCTGTGAATTGTATCTCAGCAAAGTGGAGTCTGACAGTGTAATTCCCATTTTCTAGACAATATCCATAATAAGTAATAGACAGTGGAGTTTTACGTGCTGTTGCATACAATCCAAAGTCAACCAGAGAACTATTAGGACTTGGTTGAAGCATATATCTGTCACTATTGAAGTCGTTATCATCCATGAAATCTCCTGTGCTGCTGAATCCCCAGTTTGATCTTGATCTATAATAATTCTTTGCAGCAGCATTAGTTCCACTATCTTGATCACCTTCATACATGATTCTCTCATTCTTTACATCTTTTCCACCACAGTTTATATGGAATGAACGATAATCTGCAGCACATAAAACTAGTATACCATTAGACAAGTTTCAATTTTCCTTTTTGTCATTCTTATAGAAGCATATCAATGGGGAATGAGTTTACTTTACTACAAAGCTTCAAAACTATGATTAGTCACTGGTCAACACTTCATCAAGTGGCTTGCCACTGTCAGATGAGTTCAACTCAATGAATGACCTTCTGTCAACTTTTGGTTTCTGATGGTGAAACCAGTGGTGAAGTTCTACTTCAGACCACGTTTTGATGTATAAATTTTCCAACAAAGTGACCATGAATTGACCTTATTAGTTTTTCTAGATAGAATCTAATTAAAAAGCTAACAATCATCAATGTCATTCAAACATTGAAGTACACACATAAATATGGTACATCGATAAACTTTAATGGCACACTCGGATTTTATGAAGTGCACAAGTTCTTATTATGAAAATAAATAAATAAAAACATACATTTTGGGCACCGAGATATCCCTGAGCATGGAAGAAGATCGCTTCTGTATATCATGGAAATTATAGTATGTTAGAATAATAAATGGTTTTTTAGATTGAATTCTAAAAATCAGGTATCAGAAAAAAGCCTCGGAATCAGAATCAGAACATGCTTAAAAACAATTGTATCACACAAGGAAAATATTCAAGATGTGTTTGCTCTTTGAAAAAATGATAAGCATTATACTCTGAGCATAAATTAATTCTGGATATCTATCTATTCTGCTTAGGTAGGATTTAAAGATGTAGTATAGTTTATTATTTAGTTACAATATCAAAATATGTTTTGTCTGAATTCCATGTTCATCTGAAGTAATTGTATCTGTCTCTGCAACTCTGTACTCATGATAGCATATGTTGTTATCGCAAATAGGTACAAGATATTGCTAGTACTCCATAGGGGAATTCTTTTGACCCTGTGGGATTTTTTGAAATCACATACAGCAGAATCTCTATTGCTAAATTTCATCTCCAGAAATATAAATACGAAAAACATTGCAGTCCACAGAGCACAAAAGAAGAGCCTTACAATTTATTATTGCTGGACGAGCTTCGAAACCAGTTTATATCATTCCTGATTTATAAACTCAAAACATTCAGTTTCAAAATCACCAAGAATATCCCAACTCAAAAATTTATGAACATCCTTACCCGTTACTGCTGCTGCATCTTGGTGACCGTGAAAAGTTATTGTACGAAACATCACTGGAAGAGATCAAGAAAATCATAAATCTAAATACAAACTTCCACGAGGTTAACAAATAAAGAGAATATATAAACTTCACGATGCAAGCGCTAGAAATGCACTAGCGTTCATATAATGGTTTTTCTTTAATTAATGGTGATGGCTTCGATGACTAAGATTTAATTGTTTTTAAGGGAAATTGTTTATTAACTTTATTTAGAATTGATACGCAAGAATGGGTGGATTATTTAATGGGTATAAATCATAGTTTATCAGTTTTATTGTTAAATTAAAAATTTTAAGAAAATTATCTTTTTATATAATTGATGAAAATTAAATTGTATTAATTTAGATTCAATAGGTTGGAGCAACATGTTGAACACTGAACAGTTGAGGTCATTTGGAAATTGTCTTAGCTTTCCAGGAAAAAAAAGTTGAGGTCATTTGGACTTCTAGAACTCAAGATATGAGCTGAACACTGAACAGTGTCTGGACTACAGGTCAGATTCGGACTTCTCCGTTATTGCTACAATTTGGACTTGAAAACAGCCTTTGTAAATCTTGGACTCCTCATGAAAGTTTTAGGTCTATGTCTTAGCTTTCCATCCATATAAGGCAGACCTAAATCCAAGATCTACAGCTCCAGATATGACCCAATGACCGAACAGTGTTCCAGTTTGGACTGAACCAACATCTTTTTTCTAAGTTTGGCCCTCTCTTTGTCCTTTCAATTTCCGTACTTAAACTCATCAATCAATCCTTTCATTTATGTGATAGGCCTGCATTTAAGATGAACATTTACCATAAATTAAAGGTATCTTATGAGATCAGACTTGTTATTATAAAACATGCTTTAGTTAAGGAGTTATTGATACTTCAAGTGCAAAATGATGATATAAAACCTTGATAAAAATACACTTTTAAGTACTAATCAAGGGGCGTTGATTTTTTCACCGTATACCTGACACTTATGACATTTTTCAGACATAGTCGATGCAATCCTTCTCTAATGTCATCTAGAAGTAACCGACTCTTTGTATCTTCCTAGCCATCACGTGTCCATTAGCATGGGTTGAGCAAATCCCTTCATGGACTTCCCGTAACGCGTTTGTTTTGCCTCAACTTCATCCAAACATCTCAACAAAGTCTCGTCGAATGATTTAATCTCCCCATCAAGATAAAAATCCATTGCCAACCTCCTCGAGGTCTTCTTGTCGATTTTGGATGCCCCCATGGGATATGCTTGGTTTTGGATGAAATTCTTGATATCATAGTACCAAGGGTTTCCATCTACTTCTTTGTCGACTGAGCAATAATGAGCTGGGTTATTTCTAATATCAATGTGTACCGGCTGTACCTTGTGCCCAAAGTTTATTCTGACCATAGAAGCTAGTGTGGCCAAAGCATCCGCAAACTAGTTTCCTTCCATTCCTAGATGGGTGAACTCTATTTCCTCAAATTCTCTAGCTAGTTTAGACAGGTATTCTTGGTACGGCTTTAACTTCTCTTCCTTGGTTTGCCATTCTCCTTTTACTTGGTAGATGATCAGCATTGAGTCTCCGTACACAGCTATCTTTTTGATGTTCAGCTTCAATGCAACCTTTAAACCGAGAATGCAAGCTTCATACTCACCCGTGTTGTTAGTGCACCCAAACTGCGACTTAACTGAAATCGGATACTGTTTCTTATCAGGAGAGATTAACATTGCCCCCACTCCGTTACCACAACACCATCAAAGTACATAATCCACCAATTTGATTTCCCTTCCTCGACTGAAAGCACATCTTCATCAGGAAAATCAAAGTTTAACGGCTCATAATCTTCCATAGCATGGTCAGCTAGGTGATCGACGATGACACTCCCTTTCATGTCTTTCCTTGTCATATACACTATGTCGTACTCAGCCAGTAGAACTTGCCATTTTGCAATTCGGCTTGATAGATAGGGGTGGTTTCAGTAGGTACGGCTTGATTTTCTCGAAAGCTTCTTCACACTCTTATTCCAAATTCTGAGATTCTTCTTTATTAACAATTAGAGATTGGGTCACAAGTCGTGGTTAATTGGGATATGAACCGGGCAATGTAATTTAATCTTCCTAAGAACCCTCTTACATCTTTCTCAATCTTGGGAGTTGGCATAGATTGAATAACCTTTACTTTTTTGGGATCCACTTTTATCCCTTTATCACTCACCACAAATCCCAACAACTTCCCAGATTTCAACCCGAATGAACACTTTGCAGGGTTAAGCCTCAACTTATATTTCCTTAGTCTTTCAAACAATCTCTTCAATATTTGGACATAATTCTCTCACTCTCTAGATTTAGCAATTATGTCATCCACGTATACTTCAACCTCTTTGTGCATCATGTCATGAAATAGAGTCAACATAGCCCTTTAATAGATGGCCCCGACATTCTTTAACCCAAATAGCATAACCTTGTAACAAGGTCCCCCATGATGTTACAAATGTTGTCTTTTCCATATCCTCTTGTCATTTTTATCTGATTGTAACCCGAAAATCCATCCATAAAAGAATATGTGGAGCTACGTGCTGCGTTGTCAACCAGCATATCTAGGTGTGGTAGAGGAAAATTGTCTTTAGGGCTAGTCTGGTTTAAGTCCCTAAGGTTCACACAACTTTGATTTTATTTTTCTTTTTAGGTACTACCACTATGTTGGACACACATCGTGGATACTTGACTACTTCTAGAAAACCGGCGTTCCACTGCTTTTCAATTTCTGCTTTTGCTTTGATTAAGACATCCGGATGGATTCCTCTCAACTTTTGCTTAACCGGTTTACATCCTTCTACCAGCGGTACCCTGTGTACTACGGTATCCGTATCTAAACCAGAAATATCCTCATAGGACCAAGCAAGAACATCTACATAATCTCGGAGGAATCATAGTCCCTATCTTCAGTTGTTTCTCTTAATTTCTTCGTTACCAACATCTATGGTTTCAAGTTCCTCTTTAGCGGGTTTCCAAGCTTGTTCATGCTGCTTTATTAATTTTATGAATTCCCTAATGTTGTATTCTTTAAAGTTTGACCATTTATTCTCGGTGTAAAATGCAGGTGTTTGTTATGGAAGATCCACTTTCAGGGTTTTTAAAAACGGAAAGTGATGTGTAAATGCATAGTAAAAACATAAAGATGAACTTTTGAAAATGCATGATCTCATTAAAAGGAAAAGTTTGGATAAAAAACAAGGATAAAATCCAATTGACATTTGGAACCTCGATTGTCAAAAAAGTGAAAAAGGCAAACAACACAATATCATGATCAAACAAGCATTGTTGATTAAATTTTGAACACCAATGGAGCTTATTGGGTCTCCCAATTCTGGAACATCTCTCCCTTGGTTAGCTTTTGAATGAAGGTCTTGAGATTCAAGATGCTTTAAGCTTAGGCTTGTTTGGATGCAAAAAGATATTATGGAGCATACATCTTAAGGATATGTTCTAGTTCCTTTATGTGAAACATAGGGTAGGTTTACTACTTGGTCTCTAAAGAGGGTCTCTTGCTATCCCAGTGATCACCCTTGTAAAGGCAATATAGGGGTTCAGCAGATACTGAGATGGCACGTGCACCAATCATTATCAGTCTAAACACTCAGCAAAGAGTTGGGGTTTACACAAACTTAAACCTTGACTCAAGTCATAAGGCAAGCCACTAGTCGCCCACTTAACTTAAAGTTTAATGTGTGTGCTCTGAAAAAGATAATAAAAATAAAGGTGATACATGACAGGATGCAGTAAGATCTTGCCCATATCCAATATACCATGTATGACAGGATGTAAAGATGCATGTTAAAGCTTTTTAAACAAAGTATCATTCATTGCAAACAAAAAAACAACACATAGCATCAACAAAAAAATTACCAAGCCTATTCCAAGGGTTCTCAGTGGAGTCGTCATCCTGTCGCACCCTCGCGGCGAAGCGGCGACCCTTCCCAGATCGTCTCCATCTTCTCCTTCCTCCCGGTATTCTTTGTTTTTTTTTCTGTTTTTGTTTGTTTGCTTCTCTCTTTACTGGTTTCCCTGTTTTCCTTTCCTTGCCCTTTTGCCCTGTCTCTCTCGTTTTCTCCTCCTCCCCCTTCTCTGCTCCTCCTCTGTTCTCTTCCTCCCTTCTCCCTGTTCGTTCTCCTCCCTGTCTTTTTATCCTCGTTCTCACTTTTTTTTCTCTCCCGTTCCTGTTCCTTTGTCTTCTCTCTTCTTTACGTTCCCCCTCCTCCGTTTTCTTCCCCCTTCTCTGTCTTGTGTCTTCCCTCTGTTCTGCTCTCCTCTCCCTCTCCCTTTGTTCTCTCTCCTCTCCCTGTTCCGTTTTTTTTCTCTGCTTTTATAGCCCAAAGCTGCATGCGTTTTTTTCTTTTATATTAAAGACGTTCAGGACCATTATTGCAGTAGTAACGGTCAACGATGTGCAGAGAGATTGTAGCTGTGAAACGTTCTCCATAACTAAAGCAATCAAGCAATCTGCGGCATTTGCTGAAACAGTTCTTGTCTGCTGAAACGGCTTTGAAGATGGCGATGAATAGTGTCTAAGGAAACGACACCGTTTTAAAATTCAAATGGATATTTCTGATTTGGTCCTTGGATGTTTTTGCAATTTTGTAATCAAGCCCCTGGAAAAATTGGAATTGGATCCCTTGATTTTAATGCCTTTTCCGGTTTGGTCCTTGGTTTTGGCTTGTTTCAATTAAGTCCCTAATTGGCCATCAAACTTCTATAATTATACAATTAAGCCCCTGATTTGACCAAATCAACATTTCAAAATTATAATTGGACTCCAAAACTTTAATTTCTTCCAATAAAAGCCTAAATTGACTTAAAAATCAATTTAACTTTAGATAAAATTTAATTGAGTCCATAAACATCTGATTTTGGAATTTTCTTTCTCAAATTGAATTTTTCTTGTCAACAAGGCTCTCACCAGTCAAAAATACAATGTCAAATTTCAATTTTTGTATTTTTGAACCTCCTCAACCAATTCCTAGCCATTTTATGGGCGTTCCAGCATCCTTTTCTCACTCCTATTATTTTTTGGATTCCTTCCAAATATTATTTTTTATTATATTTTTTTTATTTTTTTTTTCATTTTTTGTGTGGGAACCCAAAATGGGTAACAACACCTGGTATTCTTCAAAAAGTTTCTTTAAAAATTAAAAAAAATCTCAAATTTTTTAAATTAATTTCCTCTAAAAAAATAAAAATATTTTTTTTTCATGCATACGGCTGAATCCTAAAAGTTTTCCAAGCATATTTTCATAAAAAAAACAAAAAATACATCTTTCTCATGTTTTAAAATATAAAATGGATATCATAACCAGCTTATGATTTTCTCTTAGGTTTTAGCCAAAGCACCAAAAATCCTTCACTAATCATTTTGTTCATTTTATATTTAAAGTGTGAGGATTTAGTTGTAGACTTTAATATTTAAAGGTATAAAACTACATTGTAAAGTATATACCCTCAGATATTAAAGATACAAAGTGCAAATTAAATGTGATGCTAAAATTTAAACTTTAGAACTATTATGATTTAACTCGATAAGATAGAGACTCCCTTGTAAAGAAATCTACTTTGAACCTTAGACAAGACCAACATATAGAAACACAAAATAGAAAAACAATCAATTATTACAATTATAAGTTTATATACAAATATTCCTAATTTATTAAATTTATAAGTTTACTAAAAGTAAACCAAAAGCATATTAAAAGGAAGATAACAGTTTGAATACATAATAAAAGATGATAAAACTAAAGTCTACCGAGCTATAACATAAGAATACAGCTACACCACCACTGTTGTGATGGAATGGACCTTGTGTGTGTGTGTGTGTGTGTAAAGGTTAGCTATCAATTCAAATATGCAAACAAATTGAGTAATACGCAACTAATATTAATATTAGGGAATCACAACAATTCCCATACACCATCATTAAAACACAATTCTTTTTATTTTATTTTTGGCCTCTTCTTGACTATACTATCTATTTCCTTAACTCTTCATTTGTAATTCTTTTCCAACAAGCCCTTACTCTTACATATAATTATAAATACTTCACACTAATAACTTTATATCATGTGGTATATTGGATTATCAAAGTTGTGGCCTCATAATGTAGTTAGCTTAGTTCTATTTGATGTCTTTGATTTCCCTTCCTAGAATCATCTAAAAGACATCTGATATGTAGATCCTCACTCGAATGACCAACTCTTAAACACCCGATCCATAACCCCCACTCATATGGTCAGCTTATCAATTAATTTTATATTTCTCTCTCTTTGTGTTTAGATGCAAACACAATAACAAGAAATTTAAAAGTAATATTCCTTTAAATAAAAGTAAGGTGGAGAGCATCTACTTGCTCCTTTTGATGATCTAGTTTCTTATGTCGAGAATACAACTACTAGTGCCTCTCTTTATAAAAAGGAAGATGCAAACATCAGTTTATAAATTTTGAAATTCATGAATTTACATTCATGTTATCATTATTCAATTCATATCAAGACTGTGATGTTTTGAAATAAATGAGTAGGAAAAGGCAATAAAATTGTAAGGCCCGACCCACTCCCACTTGCAGAATATTGTCCGCTATGGCTCAACTCAACCCGGCTTCCACGCTTTACGGTTTTGGTCTTGGTAGCCCACGGCCCCAAAACGCGTCCTACAATGTTAGGTACCAACTGCCTTAATATGCCTTGGCTCTAGACACTCTTCTTTCGATGTGGGATGTTATAAAAGCCCTTCAAGGCTTAAAAGTGGATATAAATGAATAAGGGGTATTGTGGTAATTGAATAAACGTAATAAGTATAAATAGAAAAGAAAAAAAGAAAAAGAGAGAGATCTGAAATTAAAAGTGAAAAAACCAACGGGAGAAGAGAAGAAAAGGGAAAGAAGAAGAAGAGAAAAGAGGGAAAGATAAGGGAAGGAGAAGAGAGTTGGAGTAAATAAGTTTAAAGGTAAGATTTAGGTTTTTAAATGTATAAATGTGTGTTCTTTGAGCTTTAAATTTTTGTTTTGTTGAATGTTAGGGTTTTGAAGATTGTGTTTTGGGTTGATTGATTAATTGATTTGAATGTTATGGGTAATTAGTTATTTAGTTGATTATGGAAGATTGTAGGTAAAGATGATGATTTTGAGTTATAATTTTGTTTGAATGGTGAATTTGTGTTAGAAATCTAGAGATAACAGTAGAGGATCTGTGAAAATTCTGAATTTGTGTTAGAATAAATAATATAAAATTATATAAATTAATAGTAAAAAAACCAATTATGCAAATACAATTGTATTAAACACAAAAAATAAAAAAATAAAGTTAAATAATATTCATCTAAATATTCATTACAAAAAAAAAAAATTAAACTAGAACAATGACGGAGCTGGAGGAGAAGGAGGTGGTGGAGGCTGGTCGTTCTCGGGACTAAACGGTAAAAAAAAAGGCACACATGTATCACCCATATGTGATCTAATGTCCATGATTATTTAGCAGAGTTGTTCATAATTCGCATTGCATTGCATGTTCAAATAGTCAAATCTTTAATTTTATTTAATATGCTAATATTTTCCACATTGCATTGCATATACAACTTTTCATAATTCACAACTTACCACTTGATTTCCATAACTACCTTGAAATTTCTAAACACACAAAGTCAACACAATATATTATAATGAGTATTCATGCACTCAATAATTTTTATCAATATCAATTTTAATTCTTGTTATTTTAATTTTGTTTTTACAATAATTAGAAATTAAATTATACAAAATTGTCCTACCATTTAATATCACCAAATACAATGAACAAGCTGTGTAAAATCTCAAAAAATCAAATACTATGAACACGTAATAATATAAAATATGAAAAGTATAAAAAATATAACTTTTAAGGTACTAACATCCAAGCTGTGTAAAATCTCAAAAATCAAATAAAGAAAAATTATTACACAACATAAACAAGGTATAATTGCATTAACAGTACACCAATTTTACACCTTTTTATCAATCAAATGCATGAATTTTATTTTATTTTTTTTAATGCACCAACTTTTTTTTTTTCATTTTAGCACACCATTTTTCAAAAATCACATACAAAAACAAGCTGATCCCTTCTCTAAATTTAAATTTTATTAAAAATATTCAAAATATCCATCCCCATAAATCGGGAGTAATAACCACTGTCCAGGAAAGGTGCCTTGGGCTCTGAATTCTCACAACCACGGAGATAGCTTTCAGAGACCGTTTAGATATATAGAATTATAAATCCATAAGCATACCAAGATGGATGGTAAGCAACAAAACGTTGTGTACGCGTCTAAATCTTGATCCTCTGTATCATCATTATATGATTACAAATGAAGCTCCAAGCATGTCTTTGGCTTTATTCAAATTAAAGACGAGGTTTCACTGAGGTTTAAACTTATGGACTCGGGATTGATGGGGTAGAGATCATGGGCAGATGTAGAGGAATTTCCAATCCATGATTTATCAGATGGAGGAAAGAGGTCTTGTGTGCTTTTTAAACTCTGGTCTGTGACCTGCTGATAGTGGCCTTTGAGACGTTTGGAGTGTAAATCATCACCATAAATGCTAGGATCTGAGGTCACCTCCTGGATGCTGGTCTGTCCTTCAAGCATGCTCACCACTTCTGACATTGCAGGCCTTAGAGATGGAGATGCATTGGTGCATAAGAGAGCCGCTTTGATCATCCTCTCAGCCTCTTCCTTGTTGAATTCAGACTGCAGCTTTGGGTCCACTATCTCCATTAAATTTCCCTTTTTTTGCAATGCATGGGCCTGTGACGAGAATTTCAAAGACAAATAAGAAGGAAGCTAAGATATTTGACCAAATGTACCAAATGTACCATGTTTTGCATTGAGAACTGATGCCTCATGCGTCATTGATTCAGGATAGCAACAGAAACAGACTGACGATGATTTACCCAGTCAAGAAGACAAACATTTTCGTTCTCTGGCCTGTAACTTGAGTTGCTCTTTCCACTGACAATTTCTAAGGCGACAACCCCAAAACTATAAACATCTGCTTTATCTGTTAGATAGCCCCACAGTGCATATTCTGGAGCCATATATCCTCTGAAATATATATATATATATATTTTTTTTTTTAAATGCAGGATTAGTGCCCTTCAGAGACATGAGGAGTATTACTATCAATAAACTTCAGGAATTAAATTAGTCTCAATACAACTTACATAGTTCCAGCAACTCGAGTGCTAATATGAGTGTTCTCCTCTTCATTGAGCTTAGCTAGTCCGAAGTCTGATATCTTGGCATTTAGATCTTTGTCCAGTAATACATTTGTACCTTTGATGTCCCTGTGAACGATCCTGATTGCTGATCCTTCATGGAGAAATGCTAAACCTCTGGCTATTCCAACACATATCTTATACCTTGTTGGCCAATCCAGCATCAGAGCACTTGTTTCGGAACCTGCTCCTAATAGGATTGTTGATAAGATCATTTCATGTTTGCTAGTTGGTGCAGTGTTATAAAAAATATTTTTTAATGGAAATTTATCAACAAATGCTACCATGGTTACCAAAAAGTGCACGAGAGAGGGAGTTGTTTTCCATGTACTCGTACACCAGAAGCAACTGGTCTCCTTCAATACAGCATCCATAAAGCCTTACAAGATTGGGATGCTGTAAACAAGATATCATGCCTATTTCGTTCACAAATTCACGGTTTCCTTGCCTGGATTTTGGAGATAGCTGCTTAACAGCAATAATTGTACCATCTGCTAATTCACCCTGCATTGGAAGTCAATGATGCGTCTAAATGCTATAGTGTTTTTGGGGCGGATTCACCCATGCATGATTCCAATAATAAAATTGTGATAATATGAAAAATTCATTAGATGACAAACCTTGTATACGGATCCAAAACCACCCTCTCCAATCTTGTTTTCTGAATTGAAATTGTCAGTGGCCGCTTTTAGCTGCCTCAAGGTGAAGGAACCAGTTTTCAAATCTAGCCCTTTAAGCTCTGCACGCGGCAGTTGGTATGGGAGGATGACAGTCAGGAGACATATCGTGAAATAATAGAAATGCTTGAACATCATATATCCATGCACTACGCGCATTCTTTTGTGTGATTCACCATTATTTAGAAAATTAAGAGAAGACTCAGTGTGCGGAAATGACTGATTTTACAGTACCTCGTTCTCTTGTGTATTTGTCTCCATAGCAGAGCTTCCAATAAATGACACCCATTACCATGAAAATAAGGAACGCTGCTGAAGTGATAACTCCGATCACAATAGGTTTCTTACTTGCTTCCTCAGGTTCTGATATTAAAAAAAATTGCAAACGCAAAGAAGGCTAAACATCCCATCAAATGGATAATAAACATTAACGCTGTAAAGATACCCGACCACTATAGCACAGTTCAATTCTCACCTTCACAATAAGTTCTGTAACCTGAAAAACCACAGATCACGGAAAGATTCTTAGATGGGATAATGAAGTGAGTGGAAGAAGCTTACAGTTACAGTGACAACAAAAATCAGGCTAATCACTTATGCAGATTGGTTTATGAGAAACATTAGATGTGTTTAATCTTATCAGTTAGGGGAGGGGAAAAAAAACCCAGAAAGCTCAGAAAATTGAAATAGAAATGAATTCAATGGTGTCCTTCTATTGTATAAATTAAACTCCTTGAAGTCTGTAAGTTTCAAATGAGAGGCAGAAAAGGAGCATGTAACATACCTGAACATACTGATATAGCAGAAATTATAGGACCATAATTTCCTCTTATTGGAATGACAGTAGTGCCTTTTCCAGCCCAGTATAATCGGATCTCCAGGGTACGGTCTGTCACGGTGGTGTTGAATGGTATTGTGAAATTTCTGTTAGATCCTTTGGCTTCCTCTGTAAAGTTAAAATCCTTTCGCACTTGTATTCCCTGGAACAAAGTTTCCTACTCAAAAGGGTTCCTTTGAAAAAGATAAAAAAGGACATCCACAATCTCTTCGGAAAGAAAAGATAATTAATTACCTGAATGTAAATATCAAAAACGCGACTTGCAACTTTGTTGTACAGTTTTTCATCTGTGAATTCTATCTCAGCAAAGTGGAGTCTGACAGTGTAATTCCCATTTTCTAGACAATATCCATAATAAGTGATAGACAGGGGAGTTTTACGTGCTGTTGCATACAATCCAAAGTCAACTAGAGAAATATTAGAATTTGATTGAAGCGTATATTTGTTATCATAGAAATCCCCATCATCCATGAAATCTCCTGTGCTGCTGAATCCCCAGTTTGATCCTGGTCTATTATAACTCGTTGCAGCAGCATTACTTCCACCAGCTTGATCACCTTCATACAAGATTTTCCTATTCTTTACATCTTGTCCACCACAGTTTATATGGAATGAACGATAATCTGCAGCACATAAAACTATTAGACATGTTTCAATTTTCCGTTTTGTCATACTTATAGAAGCATATCAATGGGGAATGAGTTTACTTTACTACAAAGCTTCAAAACTATGATTAGTCACTGGTCAACACTTCATCAAGTGGCTTGCCATTGTCAGATTAGTTCAACTCAATGAATTCCTTCTGTCAACTTTTGGTTTCTGACGGTGAAACCAGTGGTCAAGTTCTGCTTCAAACCACGTTTTGATGTATAAATTTTCCAACAAAGTGACCATGAATTGACCTTATTAGTGTTTCGAGATAGAATCTAATTAAAAAGCTAACAATCATCAATGTCATTCAAACATTGAAGTACACAGATAAATATGGTACATCGATAAACTTTAATGGCACACTCGGATTTTATAAAGTGCACAGGTTCTTATTATGAAAAAAATAAAATAAAAAACCATACATTTTGGGCACCGAGATATCTCTGAGCATGGAAGAAGATCGCTTCTGTATATCATGGAAATTATAGTATGTTAGAATAATAAAGGATTTTTTGAAATCACATGCAGCAGAATCTCTATTGCTAAATTTCATCTCCAGAAATATAAATACGAAAAACATTGCAGTCCACAGAGTATAAAAGAAGAGCCTTACAATTTATTATTGCTGGACGAGCTTCGAAACCAGTTTATATTATTCCTGATTTATAAACTCAAATCATTCAGTTTCAAAATCACCAAGAATATCCCATTTCAAATATTTATGAACATCCTTACTCGTTACTGCTGTTGCATCTTGGTGCCCGTGAAAAGTTATTGTACGAAACATCGCTAGAAAAGATCAAGAAAACCATAAATCTAAATACAAACTTCCACAAGGTTAACAAATAAAGAGAATATATAAACTTCACGATGCAAGCGCTAGAAATGCACTAGCTTTCATATAATGGTTTTTCTTTTATTGATGGTGATCGATGGCTTGGATGACTAAGATTTAATTGTTTTCAAGGGAAATGGTTTATTAATTTTTTTTAGAATTCATCTGTTAGAATTGATGGATTGTTTAAGGGGTATTATCAATTTTATTATTAGGTTGAAATTTTTTTTTAAATGATTTTTTATATAATTGATGACAATTAATTAATTATATTAATTTACAACTGATATATCCGATAGAAATCAGGTATAGGAAATGATATATAAGAGCTGATTGTAGTGTATATATTATAAGCATCCTACGATCTAGCTAGAAATTATTGTTGTTACAGCAAATCTAAGGGCCCAAATAGAGGCGCAGTATGAAAAATCAAATAGGAAGCAATAGGAGAAGATGATGATAAACATGTCAACTCATTATCCTTCTTCTTAGAAGAGCATTTCCAAGGAAAGAAACTGTTTAGAAGAGCTAAATTGATAATGTAAATATGATATATTTTTATATATATGCACTCTAATTGAAAAAAAAAAGTTATTTAGAAAAGTCTATCGTATTTTAATATATTTGAAATTGATACAACTATTTATTAATTATAATTAATTAATACAACTCCAATCAAAACCTCTCTTGAAATCCTATTTTATCTCTCAAATATAGCTCTCCCCTTGGAGCTATAAACATGAGGGATGAAAACCAATTTGTTGGGATTTGCCATTAATGGGCAATAAATGGTGTAACCTACCCTAAGAAGTAGGGTACCATTGTCAAATGGTAGTTGCACCCACCATTTGACAAAAATGGTGCAACCCATATGTTGCCATCATTTGTGCCATAATTGATGGTCTATTGTCTGCCATGAAATGCCTATAAATAGAGGCATTATTTGAGAGCAAAAAGAGAGAGAGAGATAATGGAGAGAGATTGTGAGTGCAATAGAGAGACTAAGAGAGAAAGTGAAGGGCTGCAATTGCAGCAGCCTGCTGCCATTACAGCAGCTGCAAGTGCAACAATGAGAGTTGGGAGTAGAGTAGAGTGAAGTGATCCTCCTCCTCCATGTATTTGTTTTGTATTCTTTCTCTATCTCTAATAATATTGACTCTCCCATGGATGTAGGCGATTTTCCGAACCACGTTAAATATTGTGTTAGTGTGCGTAGCCTCCAATAAGAAATTATCAGTACATCACCTGTCGGAATTCCCAACAATTGGTACCGGAACACATGGTTTAAAGTCGTGTTTGATTTTTGCTCAAAAATGAAAGTTGTCAAAATTATGTTTTGACCATACCACCGTGTAGAGGAGGAAGAGACGAAGCCACTAGTGAAAACGATGTCGAAATCGGACGTCATAATCGCCGTCACGCGCCGGCGAGGTGTCTGGCCACACGCACAGAAGCGCGCCACGTGTCTTCTTCGCCCGAATGGGCTGACCCGACCCGAATACCAAACGACCCGACCCATGTGGCTGACCCGGATAAGGATGACGTCAGCATGATGTAATTGTGACATCATCTTACACAGTAGGCATGGCTATGATGACATCAGCATGATGTAATGGTGACATCAGCGTGCACAGTCAGCGTGCCATGTCAGTGACCAGTAAGCATACACTTCAGCTAAGTGGGACCTACCTGCCACGTCATCAGCCGCGAGCCGAGCCTAGTCGAATTGAGCCGAGCTGAGATGGGGCCGAGCCACGAGCCGAGGGACAGGTTCCAGTGTAGCCGATTCTACGTGCAACCGGATCTGAGAGTGAATCTGAGCCGTCTATCAGGCTAGAATTGTTTTGATCAAATCTTAGCCATCTGAAGTGCGATTTGGACGATTCCAGACTTGTTTCCAGCTAATTTGATCGTTTTGGATGCAATGGTATGCTCCGATAATTGAGATTTGAGATCGAAAGTGGCAGTGGTGAATTATTAAAGAGAGACTGCCCGATCAGGAGGCATCTGAAGGTCTTGATGGAGGTCGATGAAGATGATGAAGAAGAAGGTGCACATGTTTGCCCAATTACATGTGCTGAACTGCTAAGTGGGGAAATTTTAATTGCCTTGAGGGAAGGAAATTGGGACACTCTAGACACCCGATCATGTGGACAATTAGAGGTGTAGAGTGAAAATTGATGAAGACCAATCTTGACGAATCTAAGCACCGGTAGTCTTGCCAGATGTTGAGAAATCAGGTATAAAACCAGGATACCCAGATCACTTGTAAAGAAAAGCCGCAACAAAGCTAGCAAGTGGTTGTATATACAGAAAGACAGTACGATGGATAGATATGGCCTAAGAAGTTTTGGCTAGGAGATTGGGTTTTAAGCGGGACCGTTGTGACCCCTCCAATCTTTCCTGGGAACTTGCTTAGTGGAAGGATTATCCATACGGTACTATTTTCGTATATGTAACAGTTTGTAATGAAACTGGTGAATACTAGCAGGATGACGGCACAAGGGGAATAGTTGGGTTCCGTATGATTAAGGATCTGATTTAAGGATCTGATGGAGTGGTGATTTCTCCAAAGAAGTTAGATTCGGTGACTGTGATTTCTCGAGGGGAGAATTGATGAAGACCCTGATAATGGAAGAGAAATACAGCAAGGGGATAAAGATTGACACCCTATTTTGACTTGGACAGGTGTTGTGACAGGATGAGCTGCTGTCAAACATAAGCAAGGAATAGGGAGAAATCTGGAGAACAGAAATTGCACGAGGGCACACGGAGATTGTGCAGGGGTACCCGT